>NC_028648.1:67592727-67594034 GCF_001406875.1 Solanum pennellii
TTTCTTTTACCCTAATTGTCATATAATTAAGTATAAAAGATGATAAAAATAACCCACTTTTTATTTCAAGGTTATCTCCTTTAACCCCCAAGTAATTGAATTAATACATTAATCCACTAATTTTATAACTATAAGCATGAATAGTCCAAAACGCCCCTTAAAAACTTTTAACATAAATCCGACCCAGTCAGGGTTACGCAGTCTGTGACGGTCCGTCACGACTGTGACGGTCCGTATTGCATGTCCGTCACAAAATTCAGAGAGTTAATTCTGTGGAAAGATTTGTGACGGTCCGTCGCGCCAACGACGGTCCGTCCTGCCATTCCGTCGTGAAATTCAGAGAGTCGATCTCAGTACCCAATTTTTCAGAATCTAAGTGTTTTGGAACGAGACCCCCTCGACGGTCCGTCGTGCCCATGACGGTCCGTCGTGGGATCCGTCGACCCAGACAGTTGTTACCAGAAATAAACTCTACTGCTCAAAAATGACTAAACAGGTCGTTACAATAGATACCAATTTACCCATCGTTCAACCTCGAACGATCACAAGAAGAAAAACAAGGGAGAAAAGGAGCCTCCTTCTTGCATATCAGCCTCCTTCTCCCAAGTGGACTCTTCAACTGGTCGATTCTTCCCTTGAACTTTGATGGATGCAATCTCCCTTGATCTCAACTTGCGGATTTCTCTATCTAGAATGGCAACAGGCTCCTCCTCATAAGACAAATTCTCATCAAGAAGAACTGAATCCCAACGAATAATGTAGTTCCCATCCCCATGGTATCTTTTCAGCATAGACACATGAAATACCGAGTGCACCCCTGACAGTCCTGGAGGTAAGGCTAATTCATACGCTACCTCCCCTACTCGCTTAAGGACTTCAAATGGTCCAATATACCTTGGGCTAAGCTTACCTCTTTTACCAAACCGCATCACACCTTTCATGGGTGAAACCTTCAGCAAAACTTGTTCACCCTCCATGAACTCCAAGACTCTCACCTTTCGATCTGCATATTCCTTCTGCCTACTCTGAGCTGCTAAAAGCTTTTCTTGAATAGATTTCACTTTCTCTAATGAATCCCTCAAAAGATCAGTACCCCAAGGTCTAACCTCAAATGCATCAAACCAACCAATGGGAGACCTACATCTCCTTCCATACAATGCTTCGAATGGGGCCATATCAACACTTGAGTGATAGCTATTATTGTGTGAGAACTCTGCTAAGGGTAAGAAGTTATCCCAATGACAGCCAAATTCTATCACACATGCACGAAGCATATCCTCCAATACCTGAATCGTTCGCTCAGACTG
>NC_028648.1:67607698-67637612 GCF_001406875.1 Solanum pennellii
AAGATTCATTCTCTTTGTTCTTCTTGTGTCGGAACGTGACACTCCGATCCTCTACTATCCTGGTGTCAGAATGTGACACTCCGATCCCCTACTATACTGGTGTCGGAACGTGACACTCCGATCCAATACTATCCGGGTGTCGGAACGTGACACTCCGATCCACTACTATCCTGGTGTCGGAACGTGACACTCCGATCCACTACTATCCTGGTGTCGGAACGTGACACTCCGATCCACTACTATCCTGGTGTCGGAACGTGACACTCCGATCCACTACTATCCTGGTGTCGGAACGTGACACTCCGATCCACTACTATCCTGGTGTCGGAACGTGACACTCCGATCCACTACTATCCTGGTGTCGGAACGTGACACTCCGATCCACTACTATCCTGGTGTCGGAACGTGACACTCCGATCCACTACTATCCTGGTGTCGGAACGTGACACTCCGATCCACTACTATCCTGGTGTCGGAACGTGACACTCCGATCCACTACTATCCTGGTGTCGGAACGTGACACTCCGATCCCCTACTACTACGTGTCGGTTCGTGACACCCGATCCATTACCCTCATTCTTTTAGTTCATCAAGCCTTCTTTTATACCAAGGCATCATCATTAACAAAGTGGATTTAAGGTTTAAGATTCACAGCCTCATCTTTCCAACCCACTACAATTACATAATCACATCATGCAAGCATACAATTAAGCATATAGAAGACTTTACAATACTACCCAATACATATCATTCGCTATTAAGAGTTTACTATGATATAGCATAAACCATAACCTACCTCCACCGAAGAATTCGTGATCACGCAAGCTACTCCTCAAAATCTTTGCTTTCCTCTTCGTTCCCTCTTCTCTCGCTCGTTCATTCTCTCTTCTTTCTCTCTCTGTTCTTTCTATTTTTCTTATTCAAACCCTTTTTCTTTTACCCTAATTATCATATAATTAAGTATAAAAGATGATAAAAATAACCCACTTTTTATTTCAAGGTTATCTCCTTTAACCCCCAAGTAATTGAATTATTAACATTAATCCACTAATTTTATAACTATAAGCATGAATAGTCCAAAACGCCCCTTAAAAACTTTTAACAGAAATCCGACCCTGTCAGGGTTACGCAGTCTGTGACGGTCCGTCACGACTGTGACGGTCCGTACTGCATGTCCGTCACAAAATTCAGAGAGTTAATTCTGTGGAAAGATTTGTGACGGTCCGTCGCGCCAACGACGGTCCGTCCTGCCATTCCGTCGTGAAGTTCAGAGAGTCGATCTCAGTACCCAATTTTTCAGAATCTAAGTGTTTTGGAACGAGACCCCTCGACGGTCCATCGTGGGATCTGTCGACCCAGACAATTGTTACCAGAAATAAACTCTACTGCTCAAAAACGACTAAGCAGGTCGTTACAAACATTTACTTAAACTATTGATGACTTGTCATACTTTTCTTTACATTGATGAAATGTGAATTGTCCTTACACAACGTCTTTGGTGTTAATGAGACTTGTCTCACACATTCTAAGACCTTCATTCGTGAGTATTTTTAACATAGTAGCTTAGCTGTAAGTGAGGCTTGTCTCACTTCTTTTAACACCTCATTCGGGTCACTTTCTTAACATAAACATCTTTAGTTATGTTATTACTCACGTTACTTGCTTACTTTCGTTTGATAGCTTCATATCATCGCTTATGGACAATGAGACTTCACTCAATGAATTACATATGTTAATAGTTCATTTGGTTAGGGCATGTTGGGACTTGTCCCAATGATTCGCATGCCTTTGGATATGGATTCATTGAATTGCCTTAGGTGTTCTTATATTGTCATTTCAATACTTTGGCTATATATGATCGGCACAAAATTAGTATTGGCCTAGAAAATTTGAAAACTGACTTCATATTTATTGGCACAATCCAAAGTTACACTCATTCATGTTTAGTTTTGTATAACTTAGCCATTAGCTAATCTTTTAATTATTTAAAGATAACAATATAGCCAATTTCATTCATCACTCTTAGACGATATACTGTTAGCAATTTTAATAGAATAAAACAGGCAATTCATTCAAGTATAATTTCATGAAATCATTATCCAATTCTATTACATATTTTGAAAATAATGTTTAGACAAATTTATTGGCATAAGCCAAACTTTCACCGTACTTGAACTTTTAATCTTTGATTAACTTACAAGAACAATTCAATGCTTGGTTTGGCCAAGCTATGAAGTTATTTTAGCAATATAGATTCATGAACTAGCTTTGATTCTCTATGAAAGTTATAACTACTTATTCAATGCTATTGCGTTCACAAGTTCGTGTGGATAGGGTATGTCGGGACTTGTCCCATTGATCGGCATACCCTACGTTATGAGTTAATTGATGTAGAGATTGGTATCTCTTTGTTAGTATAACTTCACACATTTTAGGAGATAATATTTTGGACATAGTTTTGCTAGCCAAATTGTTGGCATAAACCAAACTTTCACATATGGTGGTCATTTAAAATTCATTTGTTGTAAGCCAACATTTTTACATTCAATTAACTTGTAATTATCATTGAATGAACAGCCTATAACATTATACTCAACTTCATAAACAACTCATAACAACTTCATCTTTCTCGAACACAAAACTAAGCATTATGTCATTTCTTAATCTGTGTAACTAATCACTCAACCATCTGAATCCAATCTATTGACCTCATTAATCAATAATAAATAAAGAACTTATAAAATCAGGTAAAACTACATACCAAAAACATGTTCAATATTACATATATATACTTAGAGAATCGAAAACAAGGATAACTAGGGAGATGGACGTTCAACAATATCAATGGAAAACAACCCTAGTTTCAAAATTTATGAGTTTGAAACGTTTGAAAAGCCTCTTGGAGAAAGAATTCCATGACATAAAACCCATACTTATTTAGAACTTAATCTACGAAGACCACCTTGAAAAAGACCTTAAAGAAACCTTGAAATCGTCCTAGAGAGATCGATAATTTTTTTCTGTTTTTCTTTCGTTCGTTGCTTGCTGTTTTTGCGTCGCCTTTTTTATGAGTTTGAACGTGATTTTAGGTTTAAGAACTGGTATTGAATTATAAAATATAGGTTTAATAAGTTAATTTAATAAACTAATTAACCAATTACCAATAAGCCCCTCCTAAGTTGATTAAACATTGGAGAATATAACACTTAGTCAAGTCTGAAAATTGGTGTTGACTATAGTTTTGGTCAACATTTTGACTTTTTATTAATTAATTGAATCCTTTATTAAATTAATTCAGGTTCCTAGGCTAAGGACTAAAGTACCCCTGAGTCATTGTAACCAAAATTAACCCTTTTGGACCATCCTAGGTTAAGTACTAGGATGTTTCTTGAGTTGTACTATGTTAGTGTAAGAATTTCGGTTTGATCATTTAAAATAATTAATTAAATTGATAATTTGATTAATTAGGTACCTAATGTAATTAATAAAGTATACTTAAATCGTTAGGACCGTAACCAATCCTTTGAATCATCCTAGGTTAGGTACTAGGTTGTCTTTTTCTTGATTTAACAAAAATCTTGAAACTACTTTGTGATTTCGGTTTACACCCTTTAAATTAAATAATTAATCTTCTAAATTAATTAATTAAGTATCCTAGGGTACTTAATAAAGTATCCCTATGTTGTTAGAAACATAACTAACTCTTTGGACCATCCTAGGTTACGTATTAGGTTGTCCCTTTCTTGTCTTTTAACCAAAATCTGAAATTTTCATTTGTAGTTTTGGTTTTAGTCCTTTTAAATTAATTAATTAATTCGCTAAATAAATTAATTAGGTAACCTAGGGGAATAACTAAAGTACCCCTAAGTTGTTGGGACCATAACTAACCTTTTGGACCATCCTAAATTAGGTACTAAGTTGTCTTTTTAACTAGTACTAGGTTAGTGTCAACCCGGTTTGGGCCTAGATTGTCGGGTGCACTAATGGGTCCTTTCGGTTAGTACTAGGTTAGTTAGCTATTTGGGGTAGTATTTTAGAGTCTAAAATTTTTTACGAAGTTAGGTCCAACATGGAGTGGTCTCTTATGCACGTTTTTGTCCATTTAACTACCCTAACTGAATTCGGTTAGGGTGGTCCCCTCTTTTGGTTCTTCTTCACATGTCTTGCGCTGTGCTTGCACATGCGTTGGTTGTACTTTCCTAACTAACTATAATTTATGGTTCCTTTGGGAATGTTTACTCATTGTCCCACGGATCCTCACTATGTCCTTGGGCACTGCTTACTCTACATGACCATTTTAATTGATCATGTGACATGGTATCTAGGATTGACACTTGGATGCCTCATATCTTTTTGTGAGTTAAAGGAAAAAGCATTTTAGTTTAGGGTCTTCATTGCAACTAAATTTATTGAACAACAATCTTCGATTGGGGTATGACAATCCAAAAATTATATTTCTTATTCGTATATATTAAATTGGCTAATATCCCTTAGCCAATTTTTCTATACTATGCCCAATATTTCACAATATTGGGAATTGGGGTGCCTATGTACCCCAAATAGGCTAGCCTAAGGGCATACTGGCTCTTCATTAGACATATGATTTTCCGGAATGTTACAGGACCTTACATTATCTAGGATCAGAAGACTTACATTCCCATCAATCCTAAATAATCGTTAGTTTAAAAAAATCCTAAATAATTTACAATTGAGTAATCTCATATCCCTTCTAAAAAGCAGATTAAACTATCTTAAGGGATCATCCCCATCACATAAACTGCAAAATGACCTTACACATGTCAATAACACAAATAAAATGAAAGATTGTGGTTTGATAGACATTATATTTTCCACGTATTCCTAAAGCATAAAGGTCAATTTAAATATTAATTACTAACTTAATATTTCAACCAATAAATCCTATACACAAAAAACAATATTAAAATTTTCAAATTTAGAGTATCTACAATTCATATTACTTTCTCTCTGTCATGACCCAAAACGAGTGGTGAGTGGCACCCACACTTAACCTCCTAGGTGAGCGAACCAACAAATCTAAACTCCAGCATATACCAATAGTTCAACTATGAATAACAAAAATAATGCGGAAGATCCGAAACTTATTAATGTAACCAATTAAATAAGCTTCTAAAGTTTAACACTTATTATCCCCAAAATCTGGAAGTCATCACATCAAGGACATCTATCCTCAAATTACCAAGTCTAAGAGTATTCAAGAAACCAAAATAAGCAAAAAGACGGTACATGTCCGAAATTCAATGACATCAAGACGTGAATGAGAGAATCCAGCACGAGCTAGAAATAATAGCTCACCCTGATCTCTAATGTGCTGGAGACTGGCTAGAGATGAGGGTGAGTCGAAGTCGATGGAACACTTGCGGCACTCCACAAAAAAACAAAGGAGAAAATACAAGTAGGGGTCAGTACAAGGAACACGTACTGAGTAAGTATCATCGGCCAATCAAAAATTTAAACTAATATATAATGAACAACAGTATGAACTCAACAATAGTACTTAGCAGGTGATAAGCAACAAATAACATGAACAAGTGACAGCTGAAGAAAGTACGTAGTCAATCACAATATCAAGAACACACGAGGACTCATGCCTCCACACCACGTTCGTTGGGGTATGGGTTCTTTGATATTGACTACATTAAATTAATTCCATATCCTTTTCCTTTAATGTTACTGTGTCAGACGGTGATACTCTGATCCAATTATACCGTGTCGGAACATGACACTCCGATCCAATAATGTCATTAGTTTATCATTTATTATAAGCACTTTAAATTCATTGATAATATTTCATCAAGCCCTCTTTATTCAAGGCATCACTTCATTAAAGAGGGTTCAAGATAATAAATTTCACGGTCTCGAGATTTCAAACCAATAACAAAATACACAACAAAGCCACACAATCACACAATCAAGTAAATAGAAAACTTCACAATATCATTCAATACATATCAATCAATATTAAGAGTTTACTATCAAATAACATAAACCATAACCTACCTCCACCGAAGAACCGAAGTTAAGCAATAAACTTCTCAAATGTTTTTCCTTTCCTCAATGCTTCAAGACCTTTTCAATCTATCATTTATATATGCATATTGTTAAGTTAACGAGTTAATAAGCACTCATATAATTTTATGTCTAGCCTAGACCCAAAAACTCACCTAATTTTATAATAAATTTCCTAAAGTTCAAACCTAAGTCAAGTCTTAATTCCTCCGATTATTATACCTTTAATAAAATTTAAACAATTAGATAAATCTAATATTTAATACCCATCTTAATATATCAAAAATATAATTTGTAATTAAAAATAAAATATTAATATGTATAAAAAAATGAAAGTCACTGATCATGACCCAGTGCAGACGGACTAGCAGTAACCCCCACCCCTATTCCTATACAGCAGTTGCTGTCCAATTTCATACGCATATAATATATATATTATAATACATTAAAATTCCTCACTTTCTTTACAATTTCATACACATATAATATATATATTATAATACATTAAGCTTCGTCACTTTGTTTCCAATTTCATACACATATAATATATATATTAAAATACATTAACCGTCCTCACTTACTTGTTCTTCTTAATGTGCAAATTCACAACTACGCCTACAATTCAACTTTAATACTTCAATTTCTCCTTCAAGCAATAAGAATTAACGCCACAATTATGTTAACCCTGAGAATTAGTAGCTGACCGTTTTAGGAGGTGCCCAATTTTGACAATTTTTAATTATATGTTGGCAGAGAAAATTCAATGATTACAAAACTTCATCATTTACCAATACAATTAAATAGTATTAACACGAATTAATACCCACCAAACTATTTATTGTTTATAAAATAACTTTGAGAATTGGATGAAGTTTTACCTCTTTCCTGTCGGTCTGTGTCCATGGCCCCGACAACCAAAAACAAGAGTCTTGAACGGTTTGTGGTATCACCAAGAAAAATATTAACGCTACTTATTGTATGACTAATCATAAAAATGGTAAAAATAAGCTACTATTAATTTTATGTTATCTTCTTTAACCACAAAGTATATTAATTATTAGAACTACCCCACTAATTTTATGATTATTATTACGAATAGTCCTAAGGTACCCATTTAGCTTCTAACGAAAAATATTTTATGAATAAAAAAAACTCAAATATTTAAAATGATCAAATGGATTGTTACATTAGATACCAATTTACCCATCGTTCGACCTCAAACAATCAAAAGAAGGCGATGGAATAAAGGGTAGTTGTCTCTCTATTATTCCAAAATATTAAAATCCAAAGTCTCATATCAAAAGTATCAAACAAACCAATTGGAGATCTACACCTCCTCCCATACAATGTCTCAAATGGGTCCATCTCACTACTTTAAGGATAACTATTGTTGTATGTAAACTCAACTAACAACAAAACGATTCTCAAGTATACTTTTCAACTGATCGATTCTCCAACTAGATCTCGACACAATTATCAAGATGATATCCCACATTACCAAGATAAAATCCTTAATCAATATTGGTTACAGTCATGAGTGAACCTTAAAAAGCCACCACACACTTATAATGCACATAAACTTGATTTATCGAACCCCACATTCACTGAAGTCAACATTTAGGAAAATTGTTGATCACTCAAATTATTTTGTATACTATAAGTTCATAACCTGTATTCACCATCAAATGTCTACGTAACACATCTTACATTCTATGTAGTCCCATCAATAGGGCAATATAATCCAACTCTAAATTCCTAATAACCATGTAGAATTAGATCTCACCTTGTACATCATTCTTACGTCATCTATCATAATTTAAGCAATTTCATCCCAAGTAAACACTAAATTTTTCATACCTTACCATTTGTCACCCAAACCAAAACTCAATCTTTATAAAAGTAAATGATAAACTCTTAGTAAGTTTGTGTGGAACTAGTCCACACTTCATAGTCATATGTAAGCTTATAAGAGAAAATTCATACAACATTCGACTTTAATCCGTGGGTCTATATGAGAGGTTTCATTACTTCACCTTTCTTAAATTCTTCCCATGGTGCAAAATTCTACTCTGGACCTTTCTTTATACCAGATTATTGTTAATACCTCTAGCTCGATTACCAATTTAATCCTTTTACTAACAACCCATGACATTTTACCTTAGATTGTAAACCAACACGATTAAGTGAAACCTTTTCTCGTGTTCTTTAAAAAATCAAAAGTAACAAACTTTATGATCAAAATCATGCATAAGTCCTTCCGAATACTCAAATACCCAATTCAATCGACCATTTCTTATCTTACGTATTTATATTTTGAAAAAAATTATATCACTATGAATGTAGAAAAAAATTAAAAATATTGAATGTGAATCCGAATGGGTAATCCAATCCCCTTATCTATCCATATTAGCTCATACCATCAAGACTGTTATGAATTCATGTATCACTGCTTATCATTAACCGTATCCCCATCGATCTTACCATATCCTACACTAAATACAGATGTACTCATTACCAAACTCAACCACTAAAGACCTTATCATCACACTCGAGCTGGACGTATGTGCACTCTTTTATAAAGTCTTTTACAATACTTTTTAACCAATATGACGAACACGTGACACTATTTCCATAATCAGAGCAAAACAGATGAAATCACGCGCCTCTGAATCCAATTTCTAATTCCTATGAAGATATCTCTTTACGCCTTACAATTAGAAAAAAAATATTTTGATCTCACCTCTTTCTGGCGGTTGCCTTACATTTCATTAATTATTATTTTGGTTCCATTATGACTCTAGTTCCTTTAGATTATATTTGAGCGGTTCCCCAACATATCTTAAAAATTTCCATACAACCACATTATTCATCAAAAAATGAAAAAACACAACATTATATGCTCGCAATTCATTCGTACCGTACAAAACTCGTTTAACCAACAATCCTTATTATATAATTTCATCACAATCACAATCTATCACCAACCCCTTATCATCATTATGAAATCTAATCACCTGCATTGTCTTAAATTAATATTTCTCTTATTAAATATTATATTAAAACACTTCATAATACACACTATAAATACAATATCTCTACAATTTTAAGGCAAAAACTATCCAAACACAGATGTTGTTCAGAACCAAAACAAATGATCTTGCGGATATTCGAATCCAATCTTCACTGTTAAAATCAACCACCAAGATGTCAGGAACACTTAGTTTAAATTTTAGCCCAATCCAACGGATATTTAATTGACAAACACGATCTGAAAGTTGCTGGTCGGAGAAAAGGTATGCAGCAAAATAAATCTTTTTCTTCTCTCTTCTCTCTTGTTGAAAGCTCTCGCAAAACCTTTCTTATGTCCTAATTTCTTTCAAGATGAATAAAAATGTGTAGTTCAATTTTTCTCTTAAAACCATCCTCTATTTATACAATTGTTTTTTTCCTTACAAAGTCAAAATGAACTACTAATAGGATTACAATTCAATTCTTTTCCTAATAGATTTGGAAACCAAATAAAGAAAATAATTTCAATAATTTTTCAAGAAGGATTAGGCCTATTGTCCAACTCTTAAGCAGATACTAAATTCGATATCAAAATCGGTGAACCACTTTGAAGACTTTATTGCCACCAAAACGGATTCTATGAGAATTTCGATTCTAGTACAACAAACACAAATCATATAGGTCATATATCATTTTCTCTTTTTACCATCATGCTTAGCTAGACCTTTTCATCATCAATAAGTGAACCTTTTCCTCGACATGACACCTTAAACTCAGGTATACCAATCAAATTTAAGGGACTAACTCAATTTTATAAGTATTATCTTACTAATATCTTCAATTTAGTTCAACCAAGTATACTCTATAGGACTTTCTTTCCCTATAAGTTTTTCATCCTAGTTTGAATATACCTTTTGAATCTTAAGATAAAATCGTCAGTCCTCATTCAGAACCCTCAAGATACGTTTTCCAATCTAAATGCACTAGTACCATACCAAAGATGCACCACTAGAATATCTCACACCTGCCGAGAAGATCATATCCAAATAGGCCACACATTTCTACAATTATACATATATACACACTTAATCTATAAAATCGTAGTAGAGATTCTTTCCTTAATTGACTCAACAAAATTTCATTATTCACTAAGCAATCCATATATCTTATGAGAACTTAACTAACAATATTTTTCAAAGTAATGATAGTCATTACCTAATCGTTACTTACGAACTTTTTGAATGTCGTCACCTTGGCAAAGTTATCTTGCTTCACCCCATCTACCAAATATCCATTAAGATCCGGAGAATATACGTCTCCATGAAAAAGCTACAAAATGCTACCCATGAAGAAAAGGGGTTTCAACCTTCGAAACGTAATAAAAAGATCATACTAGTCACTAGTAATTACATGTCTATAGTGAATCATGGAAACATATCTATTTTTAAGGACGCATACTCTCTTGCTGGTGCGTGGTGTTTCTAAATTTACAACTAATCATATGCGAAATAGAGTGACAAAGTTCAGATACCAATTTGTATCACCTAGATACCAATTGTACTCAAGTAGTAGCATGAAAGAAAGAAAGAATAGAGTTTTCCTAGAGTCCTATAGCCTCTCGAAGAAAAGTAAAGGTGTCCCCATACTGCTCCTCAAGACTCTACTAGACTTGTCCTTGTGTGATGCGATCAACGAACCTAACGCTCTGATACCAAGTTTGTCACGACCCAAAATGAGTCGTGAGTGGCACCCACACTTAACCTCCTAGGTGAGCGAACCAAAAAATCTAAACCCCAACATATACCAATAGTTCAACTATGAATAACAAAAATAATGCGGAAGATCCAAAACTTATTAATGTAACTAATTAAGTAAGCTTCTAAAGTTTAACAATTATTATCCCCAAAATATGGAAGTCATCACATCAAATACATCTATCCTCAAATTACCAAGTCTAAGAGTATTAAGAAACCAAAATAAGAAAAAATATGGTCCATGTCCGAAATTCAATGACATTAAGATGTGAATGAGAGAATTCATGACGAGCTAGAAATAATAGCTCACCCTGAACTATGATGTGCTGGAGACTGGCTAGAGCTGAGGTCCAGTCGAAGTCAATCGTACACTTTATGCACTCCACAAAAGAACAAAGGAGAAAATACAAGTAGGGTTCAGCACAAGAAACACGTACTGAGTAGGTATCATTGGTCAACCCAAAATAGAAAATAATATACAATGAACAACAGTATGAACTCAACTATAGTACTTAACAGGTGATAAGCAACAAATAACATGAACAAGTGACAACTGAAGCAAGTACGTAATCAATCACAATATCAAGCACACACGAGGACTCATGCCTCCACACCACGTTCGTTGGGAAATGGGTTCTCAGAGATTGAGTACATTATATCCTTTTCCTTTAATGGTACTGTGTCAGAACGTGAAACTCCGATCCAATTATACCGATTCGGAACGTGACACTCCGATCCAATAATGTCATTAATTTATCATTTATTATAACAACTTTCAATTCATTGATAATATTTCATCAAGCCTTCTTAACTCAAGGCATCTCTTCATTAAAGAGGGTTCAAGATTATAAATTTTACGGTCTCGGGATTTCAGACCAATCACAAAACACACAACAAAGCCACACAATCACACAATCAAGTACATAGAAAAATTCACAATATCATTCAATGCATATTACTATCCAACATCATAAACCATAACCTACCTCCACCGATGAACTGATGTTAAGCAATCAACTTCTCAAATGTTCTTCCTTTCCTCAATGCTTCCGGACCTTTTCAATCTATCAACTCTATATGCATATTCTTAAGTTAATGAGTTTATAAGCACTCATATAATTTAATGTCTAGACTAGACCCAAAAACTCACCTAATTTTATAATTAATTTTCGAAAGTTCAAACATAAGGCAAGTCTTAATTTCTCCGATTAACATAGCTTTAATCAAATTTAAACAATTAGATAATCCTAATATTTAATACCCATCTTAATATATCAAAATATAGTTTGTAATGTAAAAACAAAATATTAATATGCTTAAAAAAATGTAAGTCACAGGTCACGACCCAGTGCAGACGGACTAGCGGTAACCCCCACCCCAATTCCTCTACAACAGTTTTGTGCAATTTCATACGCATATAATATATATTATAATACATTAACCTTCATCACTTTCTTTCCAATTTCATACACAAATAATATATATATTATAATACATTAACCTTCCCCACTTTCTTTCCAATTTCATACACATATTATATATATATATATATTATAATTCATTAACCTTCCTCACTTGCTTGTTCTTCTTAATCTGCAAATTCACAACTACGCCTACAATCCAACTTTAATACTCATAAATTTCTCCTTCAAACAATAAGAATTAACGCCACAATTATGTTAACCCTGAGAACTAGTAGTTGACCGTTTAAGGAGGTGCCCAATTTTGACAATTTTTAATTATATGTTGGCAGAGAAAATTCAATGATTACAAAACTTCATCACTTTCCAATTCAATTAAATAGTATTAACAAGAATTAATCCCACCAAACTATTCATTGATTATGAAATAAATTTGAGAATTGGATGAAGTTTTTACTTCTTTCCTGTCGGTCTTTGTCCATGGCGCCGACAACAAAAAAACAAGAGTCTTGAACGGTTTGTGGTATCACCAAGAAAAATATTAACCCTACTTATTATATGACTAATTATAAAAATGGTAAAAATTAAGCTACTATTAATTTTATGTTATATTCCATAACCACAAAGTATATTAATTATTAAAACTATCCCACTAATTTTATAATTATAATTACGAATAGTCCAAAATATCCATTGAGCATCTAACGAAAATATTTTATGAATAAAAAAACTCAAATATTTAAAATGAACAAATGGATCGTTACAATCTCTTAACTTCATCACCATAAACTTACCTCTTTAAATAGCCAGACCAAAATAGTTATATATATGTTTACACTATTGGCAAAAACAACAAACTCTTCCCGTTCTCTCCCAATCCACCATGGATCAAACCAAAACATACTACATCTTCCCACTGATTCACTTTATACTAGTGAATGAGCTATCTACAGGAATAGTCCAGTTTTACTTGACGTCATTTCCATCTTTCAACACAAACGTATCATCTTAGGTCATAATGGGGCTTCAAGAACGATCACTAACTTTGAATATCTTAATGTAAAATAAAAAAAATTGTGCTATGATTCAAAACTCATAAGAACTAGCACAGATAATGTCGGATGGGGATAGTGGTAACTGTGGAGACGGACACACGTGCAATGTGCATGTTAAGAAAAATAATACTTCTAAATCTTAAAAGTCCAGAAATACTAATACGTGACAAATATAATGTATTAGTATTTCTGGGCTTTTAGTTTATAAGAATTAGTAGATTTGGAAACGTGCATTCCACATGTGTGCTTAACCACGACTATCATTATCCCTTCCGACACTATTTGTGCTAGTATAGATAAGCTTTGAAACACTAGCACGTTTTTTTTTTATTTTCTATTCAGATATTCAAAGTTAGTGATTGTTCTTGAAGCCCCATTACGACCAAGATGATGTGTTTGTGTTGAATGTTGGAAATGACGTCATGTAAAAGGGGACTATTCCTGTAGATAACTCATTCACTAGTGGAAAGGGAATTAGTGGGAAGATTTAGCTTTTTTGGTTTTGATCCATGATGGATTGGGAGAGAAGAGAAAGTGTTTGTTGTTTTTTCCAATAGTGTGAACATATATATACATGTGTTGGTCTTTCTATTTAAAGAGGTAAATTTATGGCGATGAAGTTACGAGAGAAAGTAACATTAATTGTAGATACTCTAAATTTTCTATTGTTTGGGGTCTATATGTTTTATGCGTTGAAATATTAAATTAATAATTTATATTTAAATTGGCCTTTCTACTTTAGGAATATGTGGCAAATATAACATCTACAAAATAAGACTCTTTCATTTTACTTATGTTATTTACATGTGAAAGGTCATTTTGCAGAAGGGATGTGAGATTACTGGGTGGTAGATTATTTAAGATTGATAGGAATGTAGGTCTTTTTGTCCCAGGATAATGTCGGGGCCAATTTATCATTATTTGGGGTTGAGGTTGAGTCTATTGTTTCTAGATAGTGGCTTTATTATAAAGAAGGAAATATGCAAACTAGAGGTGCAAACACATTAGTTATTGAACAACATGTTGAATCTTTGCGACATTATATTGAGCAGTTAAGTAATGATCAAGATGACTATGCAGCCCACCTTAAATTGAGCATTTGATAGATAATCATAACAACTTTGTAGACCAAGAACATGATGGTGTAATGAGTTAAATAGTTCTGTTTGTGGCATTGCGGTTCAACCTACTGATGAATTAGGTAAAATATTTTTATGATGTATTGTTTTAAGATCTAATGAGTTAAATAGATCTATTGGGCAGATTTATCATCTCAAGCCTCTACTGTAAGTTGGTTCCACTTAGGAGTATCTTGCTAGCTGTTGGTTTTCTTCTTTTCCATGGTTGTTGGATTGATCTTGTTAATCTAAATCAATGAAATTATTGTGAGTAGAAATATAAAATTTTTACGTGCCTGCACGTGATGTTTGTTATTTGTTTTAGAGTTTGAAATTCCAATTCCCGTGTTGTAATGTTGCTTTCTTTTCGAATGATCAACTTGTGACTACTCATGTTTGTCTAAAACGAGCAGCAGAAGTGTTTTAATGTAGGATTTTTCTTCTTTCCCATCACGTTGATTAACTGTCTACTTTGATTTCTATAAATGGAGTTATTTATTTAACACATACTATATTAAAATCTTGTTTGCTAGTTCCTAAATTAGTACCTTAATGTCTAATTATGGATACGGAATACAGTCTCTCATCAATGCACTGGTGTTTTCCTTTGGAAAACGTGGATTATAAGAATTATATTTGTAATGTGTTGGTGACATAGCTGATATGGAATTCTTTCATAGAGTATAGTATAAATAATAAATCTTCTGTTCTTTCCTTAAATATATCTAATAAAGTTTCTGGGTTCTATAAAAGCAACATTAGATTAGAACATTAGCCATTATAATAAGAATAACCTAGCATGAAATATCACAGGACCTATGATTACAACAGAAGTTAATACTTATATATAACAAACATGACTCGCAGAAACATTATAATAAAGAAGAAAATAGCAACCTAATGGAAAATATAGTTGTATCATGATATGGAATTACACCTATCTCTACTTTGTTTGTTTTTCCTTTTGTTGTGCAATGGAATTGCGACTTCGTCAGCTCCGAATGATGGATATAGTTTCCCATGCGTTCTGGATACAATAGTTTTATAAATAGGGAGTATTCACGGCCACAACACAACTAGAGAGAGTATTCACGATCACACACACAACTATATATTACATAGAGAGTGGGAAAATTGGTATCAAATCAAATCACCTTACATTACATCAAAATAAACTCATCACATGCGGCATGAACTAATCTGGAAATATCTGCCATTTCCCATTGTGATTGATCCCCTATGTGAGGGATAATATGCAGGGAACGTTAGCTTTTTAAATGGTAGTATTAAAAGAGTGCTAAATGATTTAAATTTATTATTCTCGAGCATCTTTCAGGTGTTTAACCATATGTATTTTTCTATTTGATTACTTTCAAATATTTTTTTTTATCATTCTAGGTAACTTAGAACAAGAATGACTCGTGGTCCTACTTTATTAAAAGATGTTACAATTGATGTGTCATTTAATAGTCGTAATCAATATATTGGAAAAGAGGGCAAAATATTTTCTAGCTTTCTAGGAATTATTGCGAGAACTCCGAAATTAACACCTCTAAATATAGATGATTGGAGAAACGAGCAAAAGAAGAAATTGGTGGATTTTGTAAGGGTATGAGTTAGTATTATTATAATGTGAATAATGTCAATTTGTGTATGATATTATCTTATATATAATTACTTTTATTGTTCAAAAGAAGTTCTCTTTTTGCAAATGCGGAGAAGCGTTTGTCTTAAATCACTAGGAAAGAAATGAAAAGACTATAAATGTGAAATCAAAGGTGAGTATATGTCAAAATATAAGACTAAAGGATCTTTGATGAAAAATAGACTAAACCGCATGAGAGATAAATGGAGTGATGTAGTCTCTTATTAGCTTTCCGATAAAGAAAGTATAAAAAAATCTAGAAAAGACAACTACTTTCTTATTTTAACTATGTGTTCATTATAGTGATAGTACATTTTGTTTATAACTTGTATGACATTATTTAAATATTTCAACAACAGAAGCGTACCCAAACAAATAAAAACAATAGGGCCAATCAAAAGATTCCTCATTCAAAAGGATCCAAAAGTAACACTACATTGATGGATGAGCAGGTAAATTTGTGAAATGTATTTTTAAAGATTTTTTGTCACGCATATGTCGCATAAATTCTACTGCTTAGGCTTAAAATGGAATAGAGAATACACGAGAAAAAAATTCTAATTAACTCATAAAAATGTGTGGATGGTAGACCACTGGATGATGATTCTGCCAGGCAATCGTAAGATTTCTTCTCAACGTTTTTTTAAAATTATGAAACAATTAAAATTAAACATTACAAGTGAATATGCCAATTTTAAAATTGGATTTGTTGTCTAATCTATGATCAGGACAAGATAAATGAAAGGATGAGCAATAATAAAAGATCTACAGACTAACCTCCTCACAATGTTGATTGGGAAGGTGATGTGTATTCTCAGGTGTTGAGAAATGAAAAGTGTAACACCCCGTAGCCAAAACAGACCAAAAATTAGTTTTTCAGAAAAATCTGCAGGTGCTACCAACTGTGGCACCGACGGACCATAGCTTGAACCACGGTCCGTTCTGCATAACCGTCGATGGAATCAGAAACTCCCAAAAATTTCAGCCTAGAAAAATTGGTTATGTCTTAAACGACGGACAGACTTACAGTCCGTAGGTCAAATGACGGTCCATAGTCCGTGACTATCGATCAAGACTCCCTTCAACCACTATCTAACAACAGCTATGGATGAACAACATGGTTCGTAGTTGGACCAACGGTTCGTAGGTTTGACCGTAGGTGGTAAATTTGAAGCCAGTTAAGGGGAAATGCAGTTGGGTCAACTTAAAATGATCATAACTCTTAGCACAAAATGATATAGGTCTCCCATGACCTACCCACAGATAGATAATTGAATTATCTTTTCATAGTTATTGACCTTGCTAAAATCAGACCTCTGATTAAAACTTTATGCCCATTTTTGTAAAGGCCTGTCGAACAGGCCCTCACGACGGGGCGTCGGGCGCACGACGGACCGTCAATCCTGGCCGTCGTGAGGCCCGACAGCAACCTTCCCAGGTGTCTTTTTGACCTTTCCCACTCCGTTTGAATCCTAAGTTACGTCATTTTGACCCTAAATCATTTAAGCCTAGAAACATAATTAAAAAATATCCAAGTCAAATCATTAAATCAAAACTTAGAAAATTAGAAGCAAGAGAGGAGAAAAAACCTCAAGAACCCTAGTTCAAGAACGCCAAAAGCTCCAGAAGTTCGAGCCTCAAAATTTAAGTATTTTTCCGTGGATTTCATCACCAGGTATGTGGGATTTCACTAGTGGGTTCCTTTCACCCATTGGGTCCTTAGTTTCAGTCAGTTCTTGATTCTCTTATCATGATTAAACCTAGGATTTCTAGAACTTTCATATAACTTCATGAATTTATTAAATATATGTTCCAAATCAGATTATCATGTTATTATTGAGATAATCGCATGAATTTCAGAACCCTAGCTTTGTATTTCTTTAGTTCTTGAATTACACATGCTAGGTCATATATTTCAGACACTTCAGATATGCATGCCTCAGTTATAAATATATAATTCCCAGATTAATTATTGCATTCTCAGTTTGCATGTAAAGTTTCGAGCTATCCAGTATTTACAGAATTTCAGATATAATCAGTTAATTTACAAAATTCATTGAAAGTAGCATAATATCGAGTTGGACTAGGGTTTAGCGTACCCAATAGTACCAGAACTTCTACCCTAGTAGGTTGTAACTCCTCTCTGTGGGCAATCAGTTTAATGATCACGCCAGCATGCCTTTATACCTTTGGCAGTGTATATTGGGTCCTCTCGATGGGGAGTATACATCGGACTCCACATTTAGCTCATGTGGTTTTATTATAGGTTATTAGTAGCTCCCACAGTTTAGTCAGACTCTCTGCATTGACCATTTATTAGTATATTAAGTATTCAGTTTCAGCATGTTATAAATTGGTCATTGCATCCAGTTCGCTCAGAAATCAGCACATCACGTTCAGATTATTATACTTATTTTTGTGCTTGTTCAGTTATGTTTTATTTGAGCTTTACTCTATCCTACATGCTCAGTACCTTTCAAGTACTGACGCATACGTGCTCTACATCTTCTCGTGATGTAGGTTCAGGTTCTCAGCATCCAGATCACGCCTAGATCGATTTCCCGATCTCCAGTTCAGCAGATTCACTGGTGAGTCCTCATTCTCCGAGGACAACAGTCATGAGTTTCATTTTAGTCTTTAGTCATTTAGTTTCAGTTTTTGCTAGATTTATCTGGGGCTTGTCCCAGTATTCTAGTCTAGTTTAGAGGCTATTTTCAGACATAGTTAAATTCAGCTTAGTATTGAGTTAATATTTCTTTTGTATTAAACTCATTGTTTTCAAATATCTCAGTTATAGAATATGGGTATTCCCCATCTTTTCATTTTAAGTATGATTTAGCTTCTACAACAGTTTATTATCTTTAGTATGCTCATGATCATGCCAGCAGGGTTAGCTTGGGATCAATTGTGGTCCTAGGTTCCGTGTACGCATCTCAGGGGTAGCTCGTGGCATGACAAAACTTGGTATCAGAGCACTAGGTTCAATAGTCCTAAAATGTCTTAAAAAGCCACAGTAAGTAGAGTCCTTTTCATGGGTTTGAAGTGCACCACATCTAATGTTAGGGAGGCTTTAATGTGTTTTAGGAAAAACTTCACTTTCTTGTTACTCTTATCGTGGGTAAGGTATGATCTTTTTCGATTCTAACTTGACGTTCTACGTTTCAGATCATGCCTCCTCGTAGAGCTAACGCTAGGAATGCGAATGCCAGGAATGAAAATGCATCTCCTCCAATCCCAGATCAAGAAGTCTCAGATGCTGAGTTCAGGAATGCCATACAGATGGTGGCTCAGAGTATGATCTACCAGAACAATCGAGTTCATGATCCTATGAATGAAAATAGTGGATCAGCAGCAGCAAGGGTCCGTGACTTTGTTAGGATGAATCCTCCTGAGTTCTTAGGATCACAGACTAATGAAGATCCTTAGGATTTCTTGGACGAAATCAAGAAGATCTTTGAGGTGATGCAGGTTATTGGGAATTATCGGGTTGAGTTGGTGTCATACCAGCTGAAAGACGTGGATCATATCTGGTACACTCAGTGGAAGGAGAATAGGGGTGCAAATGCTGCTCCTATTACTTCGGAGAACTTCAGTGAGACTTTTCTCGACAGGTTTTTCCCAATAGAGTTGAGAGAAGCAAAGGCCCAAGAATTCATGAACTTGAGGCAGGGAAACATGACAATCCAAGATTATGGGCTGAAGTTTTAACCAACTCTCCAGGTATGCTCCTCACATAGTTGCTGACTCCAGGGCTCAGATGAATAAGTTCTTGTATGGAGTATCATATTTGGTAAAGATAGAGTGCAGAAATGCTATGTTGATGGAAGATATGAACATCTCTAGGCTTATGACTCATGCTCACCAGGTTGAGGGTGATAAGCTTAGGGAACAGGCTAAGGAAAATAAGAAGGCTAGGACTAGGAAATATGACTATTCTCAGCAGAATCGGGTGGTGGAAATCGCTCGCAGGGTCAGCAGAAATTTTTAGCTCCATCCCCTTCATCAGCTAATGTTCCATCCTCCAAGAATAGGTATGACTAGAAGGGCAGAGCACCAGGCTCTAAGTCTCAGGGAAGTGTTTCAGGCACCAACACTTACCCCACTTGCCCTAAGATTGGTAAGAACCATACGGGCGTGTGTCTTGCAGGAAAAGAAGGATGTTTTGGATGTGGTAAGTCTAGTTACCAGTCAGATTCTTGATTCCCAAATTATTATTAAACCTACGGTGTCTAGAACCTCAACAGAACTTCGTGATTTACTTAACTCTACCATTACCACATTCTTGACCATGTCTAGAAGGACAATCCCTCAACCTATGACCAGACTGACTTCACCCAAAGCATCCTTCTTTTCCAGTGAGACACTCGCCCAGAAAGTTCTTACCACAATTAGGGCAAGTGGGGTAAGTCTTGGTGCCTGAAACACTTCCCTGAGACTTAGAGCTTGGTGCTCTACCCTTTTGGTCGTACCTGTTCTTGGAGGATGGAACACTAGATGATAAAGGGGTTGGTGCTGAAAACTTTTGCTGACTTTGTGAGCAACTTCCACCACCTAATTTCTGCTAGGAATAGTCATAGTTCCCAGCCCTAGCCTTCTTACTCTCCTTAATATGTTCCCTAAGCTTATTACACTCAACCTGCTGAGCATGAGTCATAAGCCTAGAGATGTTCATATCTCCCAGTAACATAGCATTTCTGCACTCAGTTTTCACCAAATCTGACACTCCATAGTTGAACTGATTCATCTAAGCCCTGGAGTCATCAACAATGTGAGGAGCATACCTGGAGAGTTGCTTAAACTGCAGCCCATACTCTAGGAATGTCGTGTTACCCTGCCTCAAGTTCATGAATTCCTGTGACTTTGCCTCTCTCAACTCTATTGGGAAAAAACTATCGAGAAAAGTCTCACTAAAGCAATCCCAAGTAATAGGAGCCGCATTTTCACCCCTATTCTCCTTCCACTGAGTGTACCAAATATGAGCAACATCCTTCAACTGGTATAATGCCAACTCAACCCGAACATTCCCAGTGATTTACATAACCTCACAGATTTTATTGATCTCATCCAAGAAATTTTGAGAATCCTCATTCGTTTGTGATCCTAAGAACTCAGGCGGATTCATCCTAACAAAGTCACGGACCCTTGCTGCTGCTGAACCACTATTTACATTCATAGGATCATGAACTCGATTGTACAAGTAGGTCATACTCTGAGCCAACATCTGTATGGCTTTCCTGAACTCAGCATTGGAGACTTCTTGATCTGGGATTGGAGGAGCTACATTTGCATACCTGGCATTCGCAGTCCTAGCGTTAGCCCTACGAGGAGGCATGATCTGAAATGTAGAACGTAAAGTTAGAAAGTAATAAGATCATACCTTACCCACGATAAGAGTAATAACAAGGTGAAGTTTTTCTAAAACACTTCATACCCTCCCTCTCATTAGATTTTGTGCACTTCAGACCCATGAAAACGACTCTACTTAGTTTGGCTTTTCAGACATCCTAGGACTCTTAAACCTAGTGCTCTGATATCAAGTTTTGTCACGCATCTGAGACTACCCCCGAGATGCGGAAACGAGACCTTGGACCGCAAGTGATGCTAAGCTAACCCTGCTAGCATGATCATGAACATACTAAAGAATAAACTGTTGTGGAAGCTAAATCATACTTAAAATGAAAAGATGGGGAAAACCCATATGCTAAAACTGAGATATATGAAAATAGATTATTTTAATACAAACAAAATATTAACTCAATACTAAGATAAAACAACCTGACTAAAAATGTTGGGACAAGCCCCAGCTATGATAAAACAACCTATGTCTGAAAATAGCCTCTAAGCTGACTAAAAATGTTGGGACAAGCACCAGCTAAGAATAGAAAAAACTGAAAACAAATGACTAAAATACTGAAATGAAACTCATGACTTTTGTCCCCCTAGAATGAGGACTCACCACTGAATCTGCTGAACTGGAGATCGGGAGATCGACCTACGCGTGATCTGGATGCTGAGAACCTGAACCTACATCATGAGATGATGTAGCGCACGTATGTGTCAGTACCTGAAGGTACTGAGCATGTAGGCTAGAATAAAGTTTAAATAAAACATAACTAAACAAGCGTAAAATCAAGTATAATAATTTGAACATGATATACTGAATTCTGAGCTAACTAGATACAATGACCAATTTATAACGTATTGAAACTGAATACTGAATAAACTGATAAATGGTCAATGCAAGAGAATCTGACTGAACTGTGGGAGCAACTAATAACTGATAGTAAAACCACATGAGCTAAATGTGGAGTTTAATGTATACGCCCCATCGAGAGGACCCAATATACCCTTCTAGAGGTATAAAGGCATACTGGTGTGATCACTAAACTGATTGCCCACAGAGGGGACTTACAACCTACTTGGATAGTAGTTTTGGGACTAATTGGGTAGTTGAACCCTAGTCAAACTCGGTATTATTCTACTCTTATTGACTTATGTATTTAACAGATTATGTCTGAATTTTTGTAAATATTGAATAGTTAAAAACTGAAGATGCAAACTGAGAATGCAACATTTAATTTGATAATGATGTAGTAATAATTGAGGCATGTATAACTGAATAACTTAAATATATGACCTAGCATGTGTAATTCAAGAACTAAAAAAATACATAGCTAGGGTTTCGAAATTCATGCGAAAAACTTAATATTAACATGGAAATCTGATTTGGAACATATAGTTAAGTAATTCATGAAGTTCTGTTGAAGTTCTAGAAACCCTAGGTATAATCATAATATGGGAATCAAGAATCTGACTAAAAACTACGAACCCAGTGGGTGAAAGAAACTAACTAGTGACCCACATACCTGGTGATGAAATTCACGGAGAAATATTCATATTTCAGGGCTAGAACTGCTCGAACCTTGTTGCGTTCTTGAACTAGGGTTCTTGACTTTTTTTCCTTTCTTTCTTCTAATTTTCTAAGTTTTAATTAATTATTTGACTTAGATAAGTTTTGGTTTTGTTTCTAGGTTTAAACTGACTAAAATCTGACGATTTAGGGTCAAAATGACATATTTTGGTGTTTAAATGAAGTTGAAAAAGACCAAAAGACCCCTGAGTTAATTACTATCGGACCAAACTACGACCTGGACTGACGTCCGTCATTCAATGGACGGTCCGACGTTTGAGTCCTTAGGTTAGGTTTGTTCGACAGGCCTTTACTAAAACAGGCATAATTTTTTACTCGAAGGTCTGATTTTAGCAAGGTTAGTGGCTATGTAAATCTAATTCAATTATCTATATGTGGGTATGTCATGGTACAACTAATTCATTTTGTGATAAGATTTATGATCAATTGAAGTTTACCCAACTGCATTTCCCCCCTAATTGTCTTCTACTTCTCACCTACGGTCAGACGTATGACCGTAGATCGAACGACGGTCTGTGCTTGTCAACCATGGTTTATGTTAGAGAGTGGGTTAATGGAGTGTCAATTGAATGGGGCTTCTGACTCCATCAACGGATGTGCGGGACGGACCTTGGGTAGGCTACGGTCCGTCGATGGCCACCGTCGATTGCCCTGCAGGTTTTCTTAAAACTTTTTTTTTTGGGTCTGTTTGGATACAGAGTGTTACAACTAGCCGAAAGCTCTTTGGAAATCTCAGTTTCCGTTCTTTTTTAAATATGAAAACATTTATTTTAAACCTATTTGGGAATAAAAAGTTCCCATATAGTTCTTTGAACAATGTACTTCAACTTTAATCTTTACTGAACTTAACTCTGAAGTCTTACAACAAAGTGAAAACATTTGTATAAAGACTCTTGCAAACTTTGATTAACTTGACTTGACTTGACTCTCAACTTTGATATTTTCTCTTACTTTGAATTTGACTCTTACTCGATCCTTGAATTTAATTACGGATTCAAGGAGTATTATTTGTTTTGGAGGGACCTCTTGATGTTTAGGAATGATTTTGAAAAGCTAAACTTATGAAAAGTAATGAAACCATCGTCGTAGATCAAGTCTGCAATGTAGATATGCAACCAGAAGATATACATGAGGAGTACACATTCAGCTCCGTGATGCGAAGTTGATATTTTCTCACTGGGTGAAAAAGTTCGCGACGTGGACCTATTTCAGGCAAGCTTTCCAACTTCTTCCTTCTTCATTTTTCAACCCAAATCTCCAAAACACGATTATCTTCAAAAAAATCATTTTTGATCCCGATACCCAACATTAATACTCATGAACCTAACTCAAAGCAACTCAAAATCTCCATAATTAAGGTCTCAATACTCCAACATTCAACTTAACTCGAACACACTTAAATTAAAGAATAGAAATCAACAACATCAACTTTCAACACTTTTTAAAACAGGTTTCACTTAATTAAACACGTTTGGCGTGTGGGTGAACGAACCAAATAGCTATGAGAGACTCACTACCTTCTAGGGGTCACCGCGAAAAAATCCACAACCAATCGATCATTTCTTGGAAAATTCTTGTTCTCCTTTTGCGTTCTTTCACCAAAATCGCAAACGTTAATTGTCAACTTTATAGACTGAACAAGTCTTATTTTCACCCTAATTAATCCCTTAAAACGAATTAATTTAATTAGGTATGGAAAAGGCAATCTTGCCCTTCTAAATCCGGATTGGACTTTCCTTAATCCAACACTCCATCTTCCGAAAGGCATAATTCACCAATATGGACTCGAAGCAAAAACATGGCATTGGAAAGATTGTTCCAACAGCTTTCTAACAATATTTGGAACTACAGCTAAATCATTCTAAGCTAAGAGTTATGATTGTTTAAAGTCGACCAAAACTCAACTTTCACTTGCTATAAATTTTCCAGATTTCCTCAAACTTCCAAAAAATGATTATTTTTAAGTTCTTAGCTTCTTTCTGGCTATTTCAAATTATAAGGTGTTACATTAAACAAGTCATTCAATCCTATCAAATCAACCAATAAACTCCGGAATGAATTAACTTGTATTAAAAGTGCATTACACAAATATTAAATTTGATTTAGAAGAGATAATTATGCGTGGATTAAAAAGTGTAACTAATGAAACACCAGAGTATGATCTATTAAGTGAATTATGTTTATATCAATAATGAATTAAATAAATATTGTATTAGTAACAAATAATAAACTACAAAATGAATTAAATTTGTGTTTAAAGTGCATATTAAACAATACTAATGTTGAATTAGAAAAGAAAATTAACAATGAAAAATGTAACTGAGGACATATAAGACAATAAATTACAAACTGAATTAAACTTGTATTATTCATGAATAAAGTATGTATTATAAGAGTCACATAATTTATTTTGTTTTGTATTTCTAAGAAGATAACTCGTGTTTGCAACATGTATTGTGCCTATGTTATAAATAAATTACAAGTTTTTCCTTATATTATTTTAGTTCATATCACTATAGAAAAGGAGTAAAGTTTGTAATATGTATTATAATTTATTGTTGATGATTTTAATACAATTAAATACAATTATGAAACATATCTAATACAACTTTAATACAATTGCTATATAATTTCATGAACTTTACTTTTTTTCAAAATTCATTCTAATATTTTTCTAAAATCTATCATAAACTTAATCAAACCCTCTTAAAATTAAGATATAAACTCCCAACGATATTTATAATTTTTTGTTTGAACTACCTATTAAATCTAACCACAAATTTGTAAAAATCAAATTGAGAATGTAAGTCTTTTTCTCAAAGAAAATGTAGAAGCCAAATAATCATTAGTTGGAGTTGGGATAGAGTCTTTTTATTCCTCCACTGGGCTTTAAAATTTATAAGAATCAGTAGTTCTAGACACGTGCATTGCACGTGTGTCCGTTTCCACAACTTATCACTATCCCTTTCGACACTATTTGTGCTAGTACAAGAAGAGTTTTGAATCACTTGCTCCATTTCTTGATTTTTTATACGATATTCAAAATTAGTGATCGTTCATGGATCCCCATTACAAACCAACATGTTGGGGTTGTGTTGAAAGCTGGAAATGACGTCATGTAAATGGGGACTATTTCCGGAGATAGCTCATTTACTTGAACAAAGAGAATTAGTGGAAAGAGAGTTTTTGTTTGGTTTTGATCCATCATGAATTGGGCGAGAAAATGAAAAGTTTATTTAAAGAGGAAAATTTATGAAGATAAAATTAATATTAATTGTTGATAATCTAAATATGAATATTTGATATTTTTTGGGTCTGAATTTTATGAGTTCAACTACTAAAGTAAAAATTTATATTTAAATTGACCTTTCTGCTTTAGGATTATCTTCTGATGGGTTAACCTAGTTTGAAAAATGTGAAGGATTCATAGTACACAGCCACTTATTTTAATGTCATATAATCTTTCACCATGGATTTGCTTGAATTTAGAGTTCTTCATTCTTTCTTTGTTGATACCTTGACCAAAAGCTCCCGGAAATAATATTGATGTCTTTTTGCAGCCTTTAATAGAAGAGTTAAATTAATCATGAGATGTTGTGATGGAACCATATGATACCTCTACTAAGGAGATGTTTCAGATGCGATCAGTTTTCATCGACTAAAAATGTTTTCTAGCATAATATACTCTTTTTGGATAACTCTCTTCTCTTCGGTTTGCATATCCTTCTTGCAATATAACTAATCATAAAAGACACAACTATGGTAAGTATTTTTGTTTCATGGTTGATTGACGTTTCTTGAAGTCAGACCACAAATATCAAATTGATTCAAAATCATTTGATGAAACTAAAGAAACCCGACCTCCACCCTTTACAATATCTAGTTCAAAAGTGCTGAATCAACTAAGATATAAAGTTTACCCTTGAAAGTCGAGTGAAGACGTAAGTGGGGTGACGAATAACAGATGGAAAAAAAGAATCATTTTTTTATCTTTTTTATTGGGAGTTTAACTTGGTGCGCCATAATGTTGATGTAATGCATATTATAAAAGAGTAAGTGTGACAACATACTTTATACACTATTGGACATTAATAAAAAATCTAAAGACAACTTGTATTCTCAAGCTTCTACAAATGATGGTGAAGCTAATGTTGAGGAGGGAATGACATTGAGAAAATAAGTGATTCTAAGAAAGTTAGGTGGTAGTGGCAACATTAATTCTTTGCAAGTTTGCTGAAGAACATCTATGGATTTGTTTATAAAATTTCAATAAAATATTTTTCTTGCTTTCGATTTAAAATAATTTTTAGATGATGCATGTTAGCAAACTTCTCTTATAATTAGAATTGTTTTTGTCCCTAAGCTTCGTTTGTGTGTACAAATCACTATTTATGTGTTTTTCATAGTTTGAGGAGATGAATATTCTTCTTCATTTTCATGTGACATGCAATATATGTTTGAAATAATCTGAACCAAATTTTTCTAGAAAGTGGCTTTATCAAAAAGAAGGAACTATGCAAACTAGAGATCGCAACACATTAGTTATTGAACAACATGATGAAGCTTTGCAACATTATATTGCGCAGTTAAGTGATGATCAAGATGACTATGCAGCACAACCTTATATTGAGAAATCATACATCATATATTTATGTAAAAGAGAACCTTAGGCCCACCTATGTGGCGCAACCACAAACCAAGATTCTCTTTAACTTATATATTTTACAAATTAGACTTCCCTTTAATGAAAAATTGTAACTTCTATGAAAAGCTGTGACTTTTACGAAAAGTGGCGACTTTTACAAAATGTTGTGACTATTTATGAAAATTTGAGACTTATGCGAAGAGTTGCAACTTTAATGAAGAGTTGCGAATTTTATGAAAAATTGCAACTTTTATAAAAAATAATAGTGACTTTTATGAACATTTATGACTTGTCAAAAGAGTTGTGACCTTTCTTATAAAGCACAATAATCATTTATTCACACCACCGTTTGTTTTCTATAAATAAAGGAATTTCCTCTCATTTAAAAACAACGAAAGTTCACTTCTTCTGCTTCTGCAGAATTATACATTCATGTAGTTCGCTCATGTTGAGTGGCTGACAGTCACCATGATTTTTGTATCAACAAACTGGTGAATAGAATCGCTCTGCCTTGAGAGGATCTATTTCTTTAAACTTTGGGTACTAGAAAAAAATAATTTACTTAAGGGAATAATGACATTCAGTTTGCTATATTCCTTATTGTTCCAATTTATTATTACAGATCCTTGCATATTTTTTACAATCATTAATTTATGCTTATTTTATGAATTTTTCTTTTTTGACTACATGTTTTAAACTTTGTTGTTTATGTTTATGATTTTGATCATTATGTTGAAGTAAAGATATGTCAATCAAGAGTTTGATGTAATTATTAGACTTTTTGTGTCATGCATTCTTAAACTTATAAAATAAATGACTATAATCTTTATAGAGTTTAAGTGGCTAAAAGATCCATGAGATGTCCAAGAAAGGAATTTGAGTGTTCAAAAGTTATGGTGGTTCCACGATACGTACCTTGGAGTTTTATTTATTCAACTTCTGTCTTATCGAGGCATTCAATCGATTAAGTGACACTCAAAAAATAAAGGAATGTAGTGGGATGGTAAGTATTGTACTTAACCTTAATCAAACGTTTGGGGTTCAAATATAGGGTTGAAGTAAATGAATTACCCCTCAAAGTAGGATGAATCTATATTAATCAAATATTAAATAATTAATCACCTCTTTACATACTTTTGGTTAAAATTCCCAAAAATAATAAAGTTTTAACCATATTGATCGAAACATAAACAATAAAATATGTCTTTTAACTATCAAATTAGTGTCATCGACTACGTATATTTTGAGTAAGAGACTTACCAAGACATCATTTAATCCAAATTATTTGAGAAACGTATGTTATTTTGACTGAAATCCAAGAGATGTGCTTTTATATTTTAATTAACTTATCAAGTAAGCAACTAATTATATAAGATGTATAATATTTAGATTTTGTATGTACCTTCCTTGAGTAGAAGAAAAATTATCGCAATTGATGAATATACTGTTTGTACAACTTTTCGAAAATACAAATATAGACAGTAAAACAATTATATATCTTTTATAAAGACTTTGGTGATGAACAACTACAGTAAAATGAAGAATTAATAACATACTTGTAAACACTTAGACTTAAATCTTTTTTGTTTTATGATTAAAAAAAATTTCATTTCATCTTTGCATAAAATATTCTTACAAATATATCATAAGGTTGTACCCTCTAAAAAACACATGTATCATCAGATGTTCAAAAGTATATTATTGACGAGGTTAATCACCACATGAAGAGCTAACAATTTACTTAGTTGATAGATAATCAGAACAACTCTGTAGACCAAGAACATGGTGGTGTAATCAGTAAAATAGTTCTGTTGGTAGCATTGTTGTCACGACCCAAAAATGGGTGTGATGGCACTCGTCTTATCCCACCAAGACAAGTCAGCCTAAAACCAAATATCTAACAAAGTGCGGAAGTAAATGACAATCCAACAACAATTCCTATTATGAAACCAAGTCATATTAATCCAATCCCCAAAATCAGGTTGTCACGTGCACAAGCCTCTAATGTAAATATTAGAATTGAAATAAAATAGAAGTCTAAATGAAGTTGTCTTTCAAGTAAAAACAAAGTCATAAACTGGAGTAGGAAAGTTCGCTGAGATGACAAGCAGCTACCTCACAATCCTCCACAAGATGCCTCGGAAACGAAAAGAATGACAGGTATCACGAAGATCCAGGCTCGTATCCTACAAAAATTTGTAGAAGCAAGGGGTGAGTACCAAACCACGCGGTACCCAACAAGCAAACCTCTAAACACAAGTTAAGTGAACAAAATACGGGCACTTCTT
>NC_028648.1:67644869-67648163 GCF_001406875.1 Solanum pennellii
ACAATAAGGTTTCAGAATTAACAACACACCAAATTTTTATAGGTTTAACTTTGAACTAAAATTTCACCCACATTTATAATTCAAGCTCCTAATGTTGTTTCAACTAATATGTCACATTAAATATTTTCTTAAATTTTAAGCCTATGATTAACGCTTAACTTCTTCAAAAATCATAAGGCTAATGGTAAATATATAACACTATACACGTAATATTTAATTACGTACCTTAATATATTTAACTTAAATCTTTATTCGATATTAACTGAAGCAGCACAATGTAACACCTAAACTATGAATAAGTAGAAAGCACTGCAACGTGACAAGTTTGTAAAAATTGTCAAATCCAACATTTTCTCTAATATGTTATATGTATCATGTAGCTGGCAACTGGTTGACTAATGATTGGCTCATGATTCGCCATCACCATTTTTTTTATTAATTAACCTCAAAGTGCTTCAATTTGGCTTCCCAAATCCTTTCCAACAACGATTGCAACTACTTACAATGGCCTATGCCTTCAATAATAACAAAGATAATTAATGCCAGTTGCCAACATCTATACTACCGAACAACTAATTTCTTAGTTCTTAATTTCGACAGCATTCACGTCCACCAAAATATTTTATCACAATTAATGACATATATCAAAACAATAACTTCAATTTCCGATGAGATTAAAAACCAGAAATTTGAATCCACAGAATTAAATATACCTGCACTTTCGTTCTTCGCTCAACGCAGCCGCAAGTTAGTTCCTCCCTTTCCCTATTTTTTTTTGAATTATTTAAGTACTAAAAGTGATAGGTTTTACCCACATATTTTATTAAATATTGGCTAAAAGGCTATAGGGTCTTAAATAAATTATCACTTTAGCCCATAAACTATTGATTAATTAACTTAAGTTAAACAAATATTCAAAAATTCTAAATAGGAGCTTTTGGGTCATTACAATTGTGGTTCAACCCACAGATGAATCAGGTAAAGATGTTTTTACTATGTATTGCTTAAGATCTAATGAGTTGAATCGTTCAATTGGGAAGATTTATCACCTCCAGCCTCTTGTGTAAGTTGGTTCTACTTATAAGGAGCGTCTTTTACTTTTCCTTGGTTGTTGGATTGATCTTGTTCATCTAAATCAATGTAATTATTGTGCGTAGAATAATAACATTCTTACATGCCTGCAGGTGATGCTTCTGATTTGCTTTAGAGTTTGAAATTCCAATTCCCATGTTGTAATTTTGCTTTTTTTTCTTCTTATCAACTTGTGACTGCTCACCTTTGTCTAAAACGAGCAGCAAAGGTATTATAATGTAGGCTTTTTCTTTTTTCCCATCAGGTTGCATAACTGTCTACTTTGATCTCTATAAATGGACATATTTATTTAACACATACTATATTAACATCTTGTCTGCTAGTTCCTAAATTAGTACGTTTCTCATTATGGATTCGGAATACAGTCTCTCATCATGCACTGGTGTTTTCATTTGGAAAACGCGTATTATAAGAATTGTATTTGTAATGTGTTGGTGACATAGCTGAGATGTAATTCTTTCATAAAGTAGAACATAAATCATAAATCCTTTTGTTCTTACTTGAAATATATCACATAATATTTGTGGCTTCTACAATGGCAACATTAGATTAGAAAAATACCCATTATAATAAGAATATCCTAGCACGAAATATCGCAGGACCTGTGATTAAAGTAGAAGTTAATTATTAAACATTAAAAAAAAGAAAAAAACAACTTAATGGAATTTATAGTTGCATCATGATATGGAATTACGCCTAGGTCTACTTGGTTTGTTTTTCCTTTTGATGGGCGATGGAATAGTGACTTCGTCGGCTCCAAATGATGGATATAGTTTCCCAAGCTTTCTGGATGCGGCAGTTATATGTTGTTGATTTGTTTTTGAGATTAAAATTCCAGTTTCTATGTTGTAATGTTGCAGTATTTTCTTCTGATCAACTTGTGTTTGCTCACCTTTTTCTGAAACGAGCAGCAAAAATGTTACGATGTGGTATTTTACTTCTTTCACATCAGGTTGCTTAACTTTCTGCTTTGATCTTTGTAAATGGAGTTCTTTATTTTAAACACATACTATATTAACATCTTATCTGTTGTTTCCTAAATTAGTACCTTAATGTCTAATTATGGATCCAGAAAACGGTCTCTCATGATGCACTGATGTTTTCATTTGAAAAACGTGGAATATAAAATTATAATATGTTGGTGACATAGCTGAGATAGAATTCTTTCATAGATTATAGTATAAATGATAAATCTTCTTTTCTTGCCTGAGATTTATCAGATAAAGTTTGTGGGTTCTAAAATGGAAACATTAGATTAGAATAGTATCCATTATAATAAGAATATCCTAGCACGAAATATCACAGGACCTATGATTAAAGCATAAGTTAAGTACTTATTTATAACAACATGACTCACGGAAACATTAAAATATAGAAGAAAATGACAACGTAATGGAAAACATAGTTATATCATGATATGGAATTACACCTATCTCTACATGGTTTGTTTTTCCTTTTGTTGAGCAATGGAATTGTGACTTCGTCAACTCCAAATGAGGGATGTAGTTTCCCAAGCTTTTTGGATACAGCAGTTTATAACATAGGGAGTATGCATGATAACAATGCAACTAGAGGGAGTATTCACGATCACACAAAACTATAGATTACATAGAGAGTGGGAAAACTGGTATCAAATAAACTCACCTTATATTTTATCAGAATAAACTCATCACTTGCGGCATGAACTAATATGTAAATAAAGGATTCTGCCTTATCTTATTGTGATTGATCCCCGTTAGTGAGGGATAATATACAGGGACAATTAGCTTTTTAAGTGCTAGTATTATTAGAGTGTTAAATGACCTAAATTTATTATTCTCGGGAATCTTTAAGGTGTTTAAACATATGTGATTTTCCATTTGATGACTTTCAAATATTTTTTGTCATTCTAGTTAAAGTAGAACAAGAATGCCTCGTAGTCCTACTTTATTAAATGATGTTAAACTTCCTCCCGAAAATACAATTGATGTGCCGTGTAATAATCATAACCAATCTATTGGAAAAGAGGGCAAAACTTTTATTAGCTTTCTAGAAATTATTGCGAGAACTCCAAAATTAACACCTCTAAATATAGATGATTGGAGAAATTTTGAGTACGAGCAAAAGAAGAAATTGGTGAATTTTGTAAGGGTATGAGTTAGTATTATTATTATGTAAATAAACTCAATATGTCTATGATATCATCTTATATATATATATATA
>NC_028648.1:67648347-67654076 GCF_001406875.1 Solanum pennellii
TATATATATATATATATATATATATATATATATGCTTTCCGGATTCTTTTTATATAGAAAATATTGTTGGGATTTCAAAAACTTCCAGCCGGTCACCTTATTTCTTCGCTGAAGGTGTTATATATATATATATATATATATATATTGACTTTTATTTTGCAGAAGAAGTTCTCTTTTCTAAAAAACGGAGAAGCGTTTGTCTTAAAGTCACAAGGAAATAATTGAAAAGACTACAATTGTGAAATCAAAGGTTATTATATGTTAAAATATAAAACTAAAGACTCTTTGCTGAAAAATAAGCCAAATCTCATTGGAGATAAATGGATTGATCTAGTCTGTTATTACCTTTCTGATAAAGCAAAAGTATAAAAAATCTTGAAACCATACCTTCTTTCTTATTTTAACTATGTGTTCATTTTAGTGATTGTACATTTTCTTTATAACTTGTTAGATATTATTTAAATATTTCAACAAGAGAGGCGTACCCACACAAATAGAAACAATAGGGCAATAAAAAGATGCCTCATACAATAGGATCCAAAAGTAATGCTACCTTGACGCATGAGCAGGTAAATCTATGAAATGTATTTTCAAAGATTTTTTTTCAAGCATATCTCGCATCAATTTTAGTGCTTAGGCTGAAAATGGAATAGAGCATACACGAGCAAAAATTTTCTAATTAACTCATACAACATGTGGATCTAATGAAACCAAATTATGAGGAGTTGCAATCAGAATTACTCAAAATGAAACAATTCAGACAAAAGTATGCTCCTAATGAATCTCTTCCTCAAGATACCAATGACACTTCAAATGAACAAGTATCTCAAAAGTATTAGAAATTTTTTTATGATATTTTAATCCTATAAAAGGATTGTTAACTAATGCCTTCACACTTACAGGATCCCAACCGTAATAGTTGTAACACCCTGTCTCTAAAACAGACAAGAAATCAGCTTTTCAGAAATCTGCAGGTGCAATCGATTGTTACCATGATGGACCGTAGCCTGACCCACGACCCTTACACATATCTGTCGTTTTTTACTGAAACTCTCCCAAAATGCAGCCCAAAAAATTTGAGGAAGTGTCAAACGACGGACGAACCTTAGTCTGTGTCCTTGATTAAGACCCCATTTATCCACTCTTTGACAAGGACCACGATTGACCAGTATGGTCCGTAGATGGACCTAGGTACCGTAGATATGACCGTAAGTGAAAATAAGCAGAACAGTTAGGGGAAAATACAGTTGGGTCAACTTCAATTGATCATAAGTCTTAGGACAAAAAAAATTAGGTGTCCATTGACCTATGAAATTATAGATAATTTAATTATCTTTCCATATCAACCAAGTTTGCTAAAATCAGACCTCCGAGTAAAAAGTTAGCCCGTTTTAGTAAAGGCTTGTCGAGCAGATCCAACCTACGGAACCCAAACGATGGACCATCGAATGAACGATGGCCAGTCAGTCTAGGTTGTTGTTTGGTCCGACAACAATTAACTAAGGGGTCTTTTGGTATTTACCCACTTTGTTTAAACCCTAGGGATAATGCCCAAGTACCCCCTCAACCTATGCCCGAAATCTCAGAGACACACTTATACTATACTAAGGTCCTATTACCCCCCTGAACTTATTTTATTAATAATTTTTTACCCCTTTTTAGCTTACGTGGCACTGTCTTGTGGGCCCAACGATTGTTGACTTTTTTTTCGAACTAGTGCCACGTAGGCTAAAAAGGGGTAGAAAATTACATATAAAATAAGTTCAAGGGGGTAATAGGACCTTAGTATAGTATAAGTGTGTCTCTTGGATTTCGGGCATAGGTTCAGGGGGTACTTGGGTATTTTCCCTAAACCCTAAGATACGTCATTTTGACCCTAAATCATCATATTTTAGTCAGTTTAAGAATAGAAACATAACTAAAACTTGCCTATGTCAAATCATTAAATCAAAACATAGAAAATTAGAAGCAAGAAACGAGAAAAAGGTCAAGAAACATAGTTCAAGAACGTAGCAAGGTTCCATCAGTTATAGCCCCAAAATCTAAATATTTCTCCGTGTATTTCATCATTAGGTATTTGGGATTTCACTAGTGAGTTCTTTTCTCCCATTAGATCCCTAGTTTTCAGTCAGTTCTTGATTCTTTTATCGTGATTAAACCTAGGGTTTCTAGAATTACAACATATCATCATAAATTAGTTAAATATATGTCCCAAATCAGATTGTAAAGTGATTATTCAGTTTGTCGCATGAATTTCAGAACCCTAGCTATGTATTTCTTTAGTTCTTGAATTAGGTCAGATATTTCAGTTACTTCATATAATCATGCCTCAGTTAGAAATGCATAATTACCTGATTAATTGTTGCATTCTCAGTTTGCATGTTAAGTTTTGAGCTATCCAGTAGTTACAGAAACTCAGTCATCAGTTAATTACATAATTTATTGGGAGTAGCATAATATCGAGTTGGACTAGGGTTCACCGTACCGAATAAGTCCCAAAACTACTAGCCAAGTAGGTTGTAAGTCCCCTCTGTGGTCAATCATTTTAGTGATCACGCCAGCATGCCTTTCTACGTCTTGCAGGGTATATTGAGTCCTCTCGGTGGGGCGTATACATTGGACTCCACATTTAGCTCATGTGGTTTTATTACAGCTTATTAGTAGCTCCCATAGTACAGTCAGACTCTATTGCATAGACCATTTATCAATCTATTAAGTATTCACTTCCAGCATGTTATAAATTGGTCATTGCATTCAATTACCTCAGCATTCAGTATATTATGTTAAGATTATTATACTTGCTTTTGTGCTTGTTCAGTTATGTCTTATTTTAGCTTTACTATATCCTACATGCTCAGTACCTTCAAGTACTGACGCATACGTGCACTTCATCTTCTCGTGATGTAGGTTCAGGTTCACAACATCGAGATCACGAATAGATCGATTTCCGGTCTCCAGTTCAACAGATTTAGTAGTGAGTCCTCATTCTCCGAAGACAACGGTCATGAGTCCATTTTAGTCTTTTAGTCATTTAGTTTAAATTTTTTTCTTGACTTATCTAGGCTTGTCCTAGCATTTTTAGTCAGTTAGGGGCTTATTTCAGACATAGTTAGTTTCAGCTTAGTATTGAGTTAATATTTCCTTTGTATTAAACTCATCGTTTTAAAATATTTCAGTTATTGGAATATGGGTATACCCCATCATTTCAGTTTAAATTATAATTTAGCTTCCGCATTGAGTTTATTATCTTTAGTATGCTCATGATCATGCCAACAAGGTTAGCTTGGGATCACTTGTGGTCCTAGGTTCTGTGTCCACGTCTCTGGGGGTAGTTCGGGGCGTGACTATAGTGGTTAAGAAGAAGTACTTCAATCATCAAGGATATCTAGTAATGTTGAAATTACTCTACCTCATGGTACTATTCATCTTTATCATTCGATTTTACTGTTTGTCTTTTCCTGCTTTGTAAATACTGCGTTGAAAGGTAGATTTCAAGAGACAAAAACTAATCAGGAGAGCATGTGAACTCAATTATTTTGGATGTGTGTTGTTATATGTGAAATGGTGAAATGCTATTCTAAATCAGTTTTTTTTTGCTTCAATGTGACCTAATCTTGTTCTAAAATCTAGTTGTATCTATTTCTTGGTTTGCTCGAGTTTATTTGATGTTCGTTTGGTTTTATTTTTAATGCACTAACTGTACATTTATATTTTTTGTGAAGGAAAACAATGCACTAATCCCCACAACCAGCCCTGTCTTTACATACTCTTAGTTACAAAAATGAGTTTGTTGTTGTTGTTGTAAAAAGACAATGGAGACTTTTTTGTGCGTAATGTTATAATAATTGTGCATTTCCACATGTGCCAGATTTATTTCTATAAGTACTATAGTTCAGTCATAACTACATTCGAAGCACCAAGTTGGTGCTGCAAAACCTTTACCAATCTTTCTTCTTAAATTTTCTAGTTTTGGTTCATATTTATTGCGTACATGATGATGAATCTAGTAAGTTGTTAGGTTCTTAAGCTCACATTTCTTCAAAAATTCTACAAAGCACCTAGAGGTGGTTAAGCAGTATAACGGCTTTAGGCATTGTCGTATCTGTCTCATAAAGAAAAATATAGTATAGATATTTTTATAGTTTTACCACCTTATTATGATAATATGAGATGAATCACTGTTCAATCCTCCTTTCCAGCTTAAAATTATTACACGTTCTTCAAATATCATCTTACAAGCTAGTATAGGTTTCACTCTTTCAACCCACATACAAACATTCATTTCCTGACTGTGTAGCACTCTGGTGGCTTTCACAAAAAATATGTTTTCTGCATCTTATACTATGACTAATTCTAACCTCAAAGGCAACAACTTTGGCACTAATCTAATCATTATATATACTTATATTTTGAGGTACAATGAGTGGAAATTATCTAAGTCATTTGTCTTCTCTTACTTGTTACCTGTCTTCCATATCTGATACACCACGAGCGCTAATGCTTTGACTACCAGGTCTCTGCAGCATCTTGATATACCGTGGTTTCACGGTATTATTAATACTTTTTCCTTAAGTTTAGTGTGTCCAAAAGCCTTTTTGTGCTAATTTTTATATAAGTTTTTCCTTATTTGCAGGAACTCTGTCCAAAGATGAATGCGGAGATTTTGAGCGAAGAAATGCAGAAGAGACCACCTACGGAGATTATGACGGTCCGTCGTGCTTGTGACGGTCCGTAGGTGGCAGCGTACTGCAGCTGCTGAAGGAAGATGGGGAAGTCTGACCAAGTGTGGAGTTACGAAGCTTGTGACGGTCCGTCGTGTCTATGACGGTCCGTCATGAAGTTCAGAGAAGTAATCCCAGTACCCAGATTCCAAGAGTTGAAGTGTTTTGGAACGAAGACTCCCGACGGACCGTTGTGCCTATGACGGTCCGTCATACTTGCCGTCGAGGGTAATGAAGAGAGCAACAGAAGAAATTGCACAAGTATGGGACGACGGATTCCATAACGGCCCGTCGTGACCACGACGATCCGTCGCGAGGTCCGTCGACCCAGCCGTGTTTTGACAGATTTCAAGCAAATAGAGTCCATGTATAATTAGGTTTTTATTTTCTATAAATAGTTCGAAAAACCTCGTTTTAGGGGTCGGAGGCTGGACCTTTGATTATTAGGTTAGACTCTCAGATTGTTAGACTCTTAGATTATTAAACTCCGTATTGGTAAACATTGTATTGTGAGATTCTTGATAATCATTAGACTTTTTGTGAGATTATTGATTACTTTGAGATTCTTGCAAGTGATTTTTGGTGATTAATCAAGCAAACTTTTGGATTTTACTCTTTCTCATTGAAGTAAGTACATGAACTCTTATTTAATATATTTGAATATTGTGTTTATGGCCATGAGTAACTAAACTCCATAACTAGGGTTGTGGCAACCATAGGCAAATAATGAGATAAAACCTAACTAAAATAACAATTCTAGAATAGTGTCTTGCATGTATTAATAATTCTTTCGCTTAGAAGTCTTTTTAACGGATGGCCAACGTTAGAACTCGCCTTAATGCTACTTGCCGGACCAAGGAGGTAGATAATAGGAAAAGAATTATCAACATAGATTTAGTGTATACTATCTAATAGGCTAGTATTGATTGGTACGAGGTAATAACTTAGTCAAATATCGAATACGATGCTTAATATGAGGTAAAGATAAGGGTTAGGAAAGCAACACAC
>NC_028648.1:67655077-67657064 GCF_001406875.1 Solanum pennellii
ACTATTTTCCTCGTGGGAACGATCCCAACCTCACTAGTTGGGTTATTTACTTGACACGACCGCTTTACTTCTTATTTGAGAAGTAAGTTTGAGCGTATCACATCTACCTATTGTGGATCTTGTCAGCCTTATCCATATTTCCCTATAATCTAGTAGTCTTGTTCCTTTTCCAAGGCACTGAAGTCATCTAGTTGGCTCCATATTCCCCTTAAATTGTCTTCACTATATATAAGCAGAACAAAGAGAATGAAGATGCCAATGTAGGATCACTTTCCATTTATTCTTCTATTTGTACAACCAGCATGGACCCACTTTTTACAATTGCTTCCTTTTGAGAACAAATACTAAAAATAAATGTTCTACACTGTTTCTTGTACATCTCCACATAGTAGGCATTTATCATCGTGGCATTCAACATTATATAGAGGCTCTCTTTGGTAAGTAATCTTCCATGAAGGGCTAACCAACAAATAAAGTTGTTCATACGAAGAATTCCCTTACACCAAATCCACAAGCCCACTGTTCACTCTTCCAACTCGCATCTTCTCCATGTATATCTTCTTGCTATCTTGTAGCTGCCCTCACGTTTAAGACCATCCATTCTGGTTGTATCCTAGTGCAATTTTATCTCTATTATAACATATCTTTTTCCAATACGAATAACTATCCTATGGAATAGCATATTGCCACCAGTCCCTTCCCTTTATCATGCCAAAAAGAGTGCAGGAATTATCGTTGTAGCAGACTTGCTATGTACTACTGCTAATTAAAAATCATAAACTTGCAGATTTCTTCTCCACGTGATATTGAATTACCTAAATCCAGCTTACTTGTAATTTTTCAGATTACTGACCCTACTTGAAATATGTTTATACTTTGAATTTCATTTATTGACGAGTTTTTTTCTTATTTCAGGTTATACAATTTGAAGTTCGCAAACTTCCTCTGTGGGTGATTTCAAAGACATTATTCAAACAAGAGTAACAAAACTTATTTGAAGATATTATTCAATAGTTTTAACAATTTAAGTTGTGACCGTCTATTTTGGATCAGTACTACCTTTTGTTTGCGTAGATTTAAAGAGATACATTTTATTTTATGGATTAATAGTAATATATATGCTTTCACAGTTAGAGAAAATTGTTGTTACTATGAGGCTCCCTTTGCGAATGTGTTTGTTGGATTTTTATATATACGTGTTATCGAGAAATGAGGTAGATATTATTTACCGAGGATAAACAATTGTCGTTAAATGTAATAATATTTACCGGCAATTCAATGGTAAAATTTAATTGCCATTAAAACTATTACCTTTTATCAACTATTTATTTCGATTTATCGACAAAAACTAAGGACACTAAAGGACCACATATAGCCAATATGAATTACCTTTAGAAGCCAACATACTTTCCGCCAAACAGTCGCTTACCTTTTAGTGGTTATTTATTTTTAGATTTATCGACTAAATCAACAGACGCTAATAGATCACAGTTAACCGACATGCATTACCTTTTGGAAGCCAACAAATTGTCGCAAACAATACTACCTTAAAAGAATGAACTTCTTAACTTAAATGTCAAATTATAATAATACCCCAACTTAAAACACAAAATGTAGTATATATTCTATATTCTATATTGTATCATATTTAATTATGTTTATAATATTATATTATATTATCTCAAAGACAGTCATATTTTAACATTAAAGGGTTGTTACATATCAAAGAATTATAACGTTTTGATTAATTATGATGTTTTGAAGGGTCGTGTGTAACGACCTGTTTAGTCGTTTTGAGCAGCAGATTTTATTTTTGGAAAACTGGCTTAGACGACGGATCCCACGACGGACCGTCATGGGCACGACGGACCGTCGAGGGAGTTCCGTTCCAAAACACTTAGAATTCTGAAATTTGGGTACTGAAATCGACTCTCTGAACTTCGTAACGGAATGGCAGGACGGACCGTCACAGGCGTGACGGGCCGTC
>NC_028648.1:67658884-67659221 GCF_001406875.1 Solanum pennellii
TAAAGAACATGTTTCCCAAAAGAGTATGGTGTGGAGGCTTGAGTCCTCATAGATATGTTCGGTGATGTTATAAATGATTTTTATACTTGTTGCTATCACCTGTTAAGAATATTAGTTGATTTTATGATGTTATCTGAGATATATTGCTTTCTATTTTGAGTTGGCCGATGATATCTACTCAGTACCTGTGTTGGTACTGACCCCTACTTGTATTGTTTTCTTTGTTATTTGTGGAGTGTAGACAACGTGCCGTCGTCTTCAACTCAACCGCAACTCTAGCCAGTCTTCCTTACACCGGATTTCAGGGTGAGCTAATGCTTCTAGCTTGGACTGGATC
>NC_028648.1:67659246-67668873 GCF_001406875.1 Solanum pennellii
GACGGACCGTCGCAGGCACGACGGCCCGTCACAGACTGTGTAATCCCAGGCTGGGTCGGATTTCTGTTAGTAATTTAACGGGCGTTTTAGACTATTCCTGCTTTAATTATAAAGTTAGTGGGTTAATGTTAATAAGTCTAATTACTTGGGGGTTAAAAGAGGTAACCTTGAGTTAATTAGTGGGNGTTTAGATTGGTTGGTTCGCTCACATAGGAGGGTAAGTGTGGGTGCCAGTCGCGGCTCGATTTTGGGTCGTGACAAACTTGGTAACAGAGCCTTACGTTTGTTGGTCTCATCACACAAGAACGAGTCTAGTAGAGTCTTAAGGAACGGTAGGGGGACGCCTTTACTTTTCTTTGAGAGGCTATAGGACTTTAGGAAAATTCCATTCTTTCTTTCTTTCGTGCTATTACTTGAATCCAATTGGTATCTAGATGATACAAATTGGTATCTGACCATCTTCACTCTATTTTCGCAGATGGTCAGAACTAGAGCAACGACTACGCCAACATCAGCACCGGCGGAACAGGGTGCGTCTGAGCCAGCCGCTGGGGCTGTAGCTCGAGGAAGAGCAACGGCAAGAGGCCGTGGTAGAGGTCGTGGGAGGACGTCCTCTAGAGGAAGAGGACAAGCACCTGCCCCATCTGGTACTAGGGCGGTGACTCCTCCACCAACTGAGGAAGTGGTAATAGAGGGTGAGGAAGGGGAGAATGAACAAGTACAGAATGAGGGATTGCCACCCCAACCTACCCCAGAGATGATCAATCAGGTTCTGGCTTATCTTAGTGGGTTATCTGATCAAGGCCAGACACCTCCAGTGTTTTCTGCACCAACACCTCAGGTTCCGGAAGTACAACAGGCAACCGCTGCGGCTCCCCGCATGGATGCTCCATTGGAAATAGGCACGTTTCCTCGTCTGACTACAGGGCCTATAATGACAAGCGATCAGCATGAACTTTTCAGTAAGTTCTTGAAATTGAAACCTCCAGTCTTCAAGGGTGCTGAATCTGAGGATGCCTACGACTTTCTGGTTGATTGTCATGAGTTACTACATAAGATGGGTATAGTAGAACGGTTTGGTGTTGAGTTTGTGACTTATCAGTTTCAAGGAAACGCCAAAATGTGGTGGCGGTCACATGTTGAGTGTCAACCCGCACAGGCACCACCTATGACTTGGGCGTCATTCTCTAGCTTGTTTATGGAGAAGTATATACCCCGGACCTTGAGGGATAGGAGGAGAGATGAGTTCTTGAGCCTAGAGCAAGGCAGAATGACGGTCACTGCGTATGAGGCTAAGTTTCGTGCATTATCTAGGTATGCCACCCAGCTTTGCTTCAGTTCACAAGAGCGGATTCGCCGTTTTGTGAAAGGGTTGAGGTCAGATTTGCGGATTTCAGCCTTACAGGTAGCGGCTACAGCGAAATCCTTCCAAGAAGTGGTAGACTTCGTGATAGAGGTGGAGGGAGTGAAGCCAGATGACTTCACCATGGCATCGACATCTAAAAGGTTTCGAAAGGGAGGTGAGTTTAATGGTTCTTACTCTAGAGGACAGGGTTCAGGAGGTTACTCAGTCCGACCAATTCAGTCTTCACTACAGACTGTAGTTGGGGGTCCACCGCAGACCGGTCAACACTTCTCTGAGTCTGGAGGTCATCCCCAGACTTCGTCGTTCTCACAGAGACCTAAGCTTGAGTCCAGAGAGTGTTATGAATGTGGAGAGATCGGACACATTAGGAGGTTTTGTCCAAAACAAGGTTACAGACCCCCAACAGTCAGAGGTAGAGGTGGTCATGGAAGAGGCCGTTATTCTGGAGGGCGTGGTGGCCGAGGTAATGGTGGTCACCAAAACGGCCGGGGTGACGGACAAATTGGAGCTACTACAACACCCCATGGTAGGGGCAACGGGCAGACAGGTGATAGGGCCCATTGTTACGCTTTCCCTGGGCGGTCTGAAGCGGAGACATCAGATGCTGTTATCACAGGTAATCTTTTGGTTTGTGATTGCATGGCTTCTGTATTATTTGATCCTGGCTCCACATTTTCATATGTATCTTCCTCATTTGCTACTGGTCTTAATTTACATTGTGAATTGCTTGACATGCCTATTCGTGTTTCTACTCCGGTGGGTGAGTCTGTGATAGTTGAAAAGGTATATAGGTCTTGTCTGGTGACTTTTGTGGGGAGCAATACTCATGTAGACTTGGTTATCTTAGAAATGGGTGATTTCGATGTAATTCTGGGTATGACTTGGCTTTCTCCGAATTTTGCAATCTTAGATTGTAATGCTAAAACTGTAACGTTGGCCAAGCCTGGGACAGATCCGTTAGTGTGGGAGGGTGACTACACTTCCACTCCAGTTCGTATCATCTCCTTTCTTCGTGCTAAGAAAATGGTTAGTAAAGGGTGTTTAGCGTTCTTGGCACACCTCAGGGATGATACTACCCAAGTACCTTCGATTGAGTCGGTTTCGGTAGTTCGTGAGTTTCTGGATGTGTTCCCTGCAGACCTTCCTGGTATGCCACCGGACAGGGATATTGACTTTTGCATTGATTTGGAGCCGGGTACTCGTCCCATTTCCATGCCCCCTTATAGAATGGCTCCAGCAGAGTTAAGGGAGTTAAAAGCCCAACTTCAAGAATTGTTAGGGAAAGGCTTTATTAGACCGAGTGCATCCCCTTGGGGTGCTCCTGTTTTGTTTGTGAAGAAGAAAGATGGGAGTCTTCGGATGTGCATAGATTACCGGCAACTAAATAAAGTAACTGTTAAGAACAGGTATCCTCTTCCTCGCATTGATGATTTGTTCGATCAGTTACAAGGTGCTTGTGTCTTCTCTAAGATTGACTTGAGGTCTGGTTATCATCAATTGAAAATACGGGCAGCAGATGTGCCAAAGACTGCTTTTCGAACCAGGTATGGGCATTATGAATTCTTGGTAATGTCCTTTGGACTAACGAATGCCCCTGCTGCTTTCATGAGCTTGATGAATGGGATTTTTAAGCCATATCTGGATCTCTTTGTCATTGTATTCATTGATGATATACTGATATACTCAAAGAGCAGGAAAGAACATGAGGAGCATTTGAGAATTGTATTGGAGTTGTTGAGGGAGAAAAGGCTTTATGCCAAATTCTCCAAGTGTGAGTTTTGGCTAGATTCAGTGTCCTTCTTGGGGCACGTGGTTTCTAAGGATGGAGTGATGGTGGATCCTTCTAAGATTGAAGCAGTGAAGAGTTGGGTAAGACCTACTAATGTTACAGAGGTAAGGAGCTTTGTTGGTTTAGCTAGCTACTACCGTCGATTTGTCAAGGGATTTTCTTCTATTGCTTCGCAGCTAACAAATTTGACTAAGCAGAATGCTCCCTTTGTATGGTCGGATGAATGTGAAGAAAGTTTTCAGAAACTCAAGACTTTGTTGACTACTGCACCAATTCTTACCTTGCCAGTGGAAGGTAAGAATTTCATTGTCTATTGTGATGCATCTTATTCTGGTTTGGGTGTAGTGCTAATGCAGGAGAGAAATGTAATTGCTTATGCTTCGAGGCAATTAAAAGTGCATGAACGTAACTATCCGACCCATGATTTGGAGTTGGCTGCAGTTGTATTTGCGTTAAAGCAATGGAGACATTATCTATATGGGGTCAAGTGTGAAGTTTATACAGATCATCGTAGTTTACAGTATGTCTTTACTCAGAAAGATTTGAATTTGAGGCAGAGAAGGTGGATGGAACTATTGAAGGACTATGATATTACTATTTTGTATAACCCAGGAAAAGCTAATGTTGTGGCAGATGCTTTAAGTAGAAAAGCAGGGAGCATGGGTAGTTTAGCTCACTTACAAGCTTCTAGACGCCCATTGGCTAGAGAGGTTCAGACTTTGGCTAATGACCTTATGAGGCTGGAAATACTAGAGAAAGGAGGACTTTTGGCCTGTGTGGAGGCAAGATCCTCTTTTCTTGACAAGATTAAGGAGAAGCAGTTTACTGATGAGAAGCTGAGCCGAATTCGAGATATGGTATTGCGAGGAGAGGCTAAAGAGGCAATAATTGATGAGGAAGGTGTTTTGAGAATTAAGGGAAGGGTATGTGTGCCCCGTGTTGATGATTTGATTCACACTATTCTTACAGAGGCTCATAGTTCAAGGTATTCTATACACCCTGGTGCAACCAAGATGTATCGTGACCTAAAGCAACATTTTTGGTGGAGTAGAATGAAGCGCGACATTGTTGATTTTGTTGCCAAATGTCCAAATTGTCAGCAAGTAAAGTATGAACACCAGAGGCCCGGAGGAACACTTCAGAGAATGCCCATTCCCGAATGGAAGTGGGAAAGGATTGCAATGGACTTTGTGGTTGGTCTTCCAAAGACATTGGGTAAGTTTGATTCTATTTGGGTAATTGTGGATAGGTTAACTAAGTCTGCTCACTTCATTCCGGTCAAGGTGACTTACAATGCAGAAAAGTTAGCCAAACTCTATATCTCAGAGATTGTTCGGTTGCATGGAGTTCCACTCTCCATCATATCAGATAGAGGTACGCAGTTTACTTCTAAGTTTTGGAGAACATTGCATGCTGAATTAGGTACTAGGTTGGACCTTAGTACTGCATTTCACCCTCAGACCGATGGACAGTCTGAGCGAACGATTCAAGTGTTGGAGGATATGCTTCGTGCATGTGTGATAGAATTTGGTGGCCATTGGGATAGCTTCTTACCCTTAGCGGAGTTTTCATACAATAATAGCTATCACTCAAGTATTGATATGGCTCCTTTTGAAGCATTGTATGGGAGGAGATGTAGGTCTCCCATTGGTTGGTTTGATGCATTTGAGGTTAGACCTTGGGGTACTGACCTTTTGAGGGATTCATTAGAGAAGGTGAAATCTATTCAAGAAAAGCTTCTAGCGGCTCAAAGCAGGCAAAAGGAATATGCAGATCGAAAGGTTAGGGACTTGGAGTTCATGGAGGGTGAGCAAGTCTTGCTGAAGGTTTCGCCCATGAAAGGGGTGATGCGGTTTGGTAAAAGAGGTAAGCTAAGCCCAAGGTATATTGGACCATTTGAAGTACTTAAGCGAGTAGGGGAGGTGGCTTATGAATTAGCCTTGCCTCCAGGGCTGTCAGGAGTGCATCCGGTATTTCATGTGTCTATGTTGAAAAGATACCATGGGGATGGAAACTACATCATTCGTTGGGATTCGGTTCTGCTTGATGAGAATTTGTCTTATGAGGAGGAGCCTGTTGCCATTCTAGATAGAGAAATTCGCAAGTTGAGATCAAGGGAGATTGCATCCATCAAAGTTCAATGGAAGAATCGACCAGTTGAAGAGGCCACTTGGGAGAAGGAGGCTGATATGCAAGAAAGATACCCACACCTGTTTACAGATTCAGGTACTCCCTTTTCGCCCTTTTTTTCTTCTTGTGATCGTTCGGGGACGAACGATGGGTAAATTGGTATCTATTGTAACGACCTGTTTAGTCGTTTTGAGCAGCAGATTTTATTTCTGGAAAAACTGTCTGAGTCGACGGAACCCACGACGGACCGTCATGGGCACGACGGACCGTCGAGGGGGTCTCGTTCCAAAACACTTAGAATTCTGAAATTTGGGTACTGAAATCGACTCTCTGAACTTCGTAACGGAATGGCAGGACGGACCGTCACAGGCGTGACGGGCCGTCACAGACTCTTGGTAAAAATCTAGTCTCTGAACTCTGTGACGGAGCAGCAGGACGGACCGTCGCAGGCACGACGGCCCGTCACAGGCTGCGTAATCCCAGGCTGGGTCGGATTTCTGTTAGTTATTTAAGGGGCGTTTTTGACTATTCCTGCTTTAATTATAAAGTTAGAGGGTTAATGTTTATAAGTCTAATTACTTGGGGGTTAAAAGAGGTAACCTTGAGTTAATTAGTGGGATATTATTGCCACCTTTATACTTAATTATATGCTAATTAGGGTAAAAGAAAGAGGGTTTGAATAAGAAAAATAGAAAGAACAAAGAGAGAGAAAGAAGAGAGAACGAACGAGTAGAATTTAGAGAGAAACAAACGAAGAGGAAAACACAAGCTTTGGGGAATTTGCTTGCTTGATCACGAATCTTCGGTGGAGGTAGGTTATGGTTTATGCTATTCGTAGTAAACTCTTAATAGCGAATGATATGTATTGGGTAGTATTGTAAACCCTTCTATATGCTTAATTGTGTGCATGCATGATGTGATTTTGTATATAATTGTGATAAAATAAGCATGATGAAGCTATTGAATCCCAAATCTTGAAAAACCCTAATCTACTTTGTTAATGAGATTGATGATGCCTTGGTATAAAAGAAGGCTTGATGAACTAAAGTAATGGGGTTGATGATGCCTTGGTATAAAAGAAGGATTGATGAATTAATAGAATGAGATTAGTGGAGCGGGTGTCACGAACCGACACGTAGTATTAGGGGGACCGGGTGTCACGAACCGACACGTAGAATTAGGGGACCGGGTGTCACGAACCGACACGTAGAATTAGGGGATCGGGTGTCACGAACCGACACGTAGAATTAGGGGACCGGGTGTCACGAACCGACACGTAGAATTAGGGGATCGGGTGTCACGAACCGACACGTAGAATTAGGGGACCGGGTGTCACGAACCGACACGTAGAATTAGGGGATCGGGTGTCACGAACCGACACGTAGAATTAGGGGACCGGGTGTCACGAACCGACACGTAGAATTAGGGGATCGGGTGTCACGAACCGACACGTAGAATTAGGGGGACCGGGTGTCACGAACCGACACGTAGAATTAGGGGACCGGGTGTCACGAACCGACACGTAGAATTAGGGGATCGGGTGTCACGAACCGACACGTAGAATTAGGGGGACCGGGTGTCACGAACCGACACGTAGAATTAGGGGATCGGGTGTCACGAACCGACACGTAGAATTAGGGGATCGGGTGTCACGAACCGACACGTAGAATTAGGGGATCGGGTGTCACGAACCGACACGTAGAATTAGGGGATCGGAGTGTCACGTACCGACACATAGTAGTAGGGGAGCGGAGTGTCACGTACCGACACAAGAGGAATAAAGATAATGAATCTTGAAAGATGTTAATATACTCAATCTAATGAACCTAATTCCCAAATGAGTATGGTATTGAGGCTTGAGTCCTCATGTGTGAACTTGGCGGTGCTTATTAATGATTATAGAACTTGTTGTTGCTACACGTTGAGTATTGTAGTTGATTTATGATATTATCTGATATATACTGTTTTCTATTTTGAGTTGGCCGATGATATCTACTCAGTACCCGTGTTTTGTACTGACCCCTACTTGTATTTGTTTTCCTTGTTATTTGTGGAATGCAGCAAACATACCGTCGTCTTCAACTCAACCGCAACTCTAGCCAGTCTTCATTACACCGGATTTCAGGGTGAGCTAATGCTTCTAGCTTGGACTGGATCTTCTTCCTCATGTCTTGATGCCTTGAAGTTCCGGCATGGACTAGCTTTTGTTTATTTTAGCTTCTTAGAATACTCTTAGTTTAGTAATTTGATCATAGATGTTCTTGTGGTGATGACTTCCAGATTTTGGGGAATAATAGATGTTGAATTTTAGAAGTTATTGAATTGTCTTTTTATTAATGAGTTTAAGTCTTCCGCATTACTTTCTTTTGATATTATATTGAAATGTTAGGGTTTAGATTGGTTGGTTCGCTCACATAGGAGGGTAAGTGTGGGTGCCAGTCGCGGCTCGGTTTTGGGTCGTGACATCGTTACTTTTCTTAATGGTGACAACGTTACCGAAGAGTTATAACTATTCCAATGAGTTGTAACTTTTTTGAAGAGTTGTAACTTTTCTAAAGTTTTTTGAATCCTTTTTTATAAGGCACATTACAAAGTTTCTCATACACTATCCTTTGTTAACTGTAAAAAGAGGGGTTTCCTCAAATTTTTAAACTATGGGGAAGGGAAGAGAAAGTATTTTTAAGACGTGCAACTAAGAGATCCTAAGGGTTACTAATTTTTTATTTAATAATAATCAAATTACTTTAAAAATAGTTTGGTGGTAATATACATACATACATACATACATACATCCATACATACATATATACATACATACATACATACATATATACATACATACATACATATATATATATATATATATGTATATATATATATATATATATAACAACCTAATTTTTTTTAGGACTAATTTTTTAGGTTATATTTTTTACTCTCTATAACATTCTGCATATAACATTGCTGAAATTATTTATAGACGTATACTTTTTGTAAAATTATATCTCTATGATAACCTTAAGGTGTATCACAAAGATTTGTAGAAGATATAGTATGTGTAAATAAAAAATATTACAATACATATGATAATCGTCAATAATGTGATTCACCTATCATATTTCATGTATTAATATATAAGAGAAAAATTGTACTTAAATTGTGTTCATCATATATAGTAATAACTTCATGAGGAAAGACTACTTGTGAAGCTTTTTATATTGATATTATTTTTCTATTTTGTTGGTTATTATTTTTTACTAAATTGAGTAAAGTAAACAAACAATATTACTAAAGAAATATCACTTTATCCCCATAATTATATTGAATGTATTTTGAAATATTTCACTAAAATCGGGTCATTTTGGGCTAAAAACAACTAGCTCTATGACAATTTGTATTAATCATTTAAAATCACTTGAATTCTATTCTTTCCATTTATGATTATTTACTTAAAAGGTTTAATTTTAGTAATATTAATTCTATTTTAAAATATTTTATGCTATATAATATGATATGCATGTGCAACACACATGTTGTAAGTCTAGTTGACATTAAAAGTGTCACCTTTTAGAGGCTATTTATTTATATTTATCTAATAAATCAATGAATGCAAAAAGAGAATAGTTAGACAGTATGAATTACCTTAAGCAGCCAACATAATTCCCGCAATCAAGTGGTGTAAAAGCTAATGGTTAAGCAGAAATTCATACTATCCTTTAGCATTATTCCCACAATCACTGCAAAAGCCTATGCCGACCCCTAAATTGCTGGCTAATGTTCATTGGACGGTATAGAGTATCGTAATAAATGTTATTGCAGCAAAAACCGTATTTTATTGCCGCAAAAGAGCTCTTTTGTTGTAGCGATGGCATCAATGCAAGTAAATAGTCTTAAAATATGTTGAATTTGGATATTGAATTGGACTCAGTTGAAGATTCTCTTAAAATAGGTCAAGGCTTGAAGAAGTTGAGATGGAATCCAATTCAAATTATTTTGAGCACAACCCTTAAAATCCAGGGTGGATTAGGCGGGTTATCTATAGTTGGACTCATTTTTTACACCCCTAATAATGATTGAATCAACTCTTTACTCTTAAAACTCACCCTAACCATTGTCCTCTATTACTTACTTTGTTCAACAAAAATATCTTCAAAAAGGAGAGTATATTTCTATTAGCATCTATATGTGTGTCTCACATCCAAACTTTATCAAAATTATTGATAAATTTTTAAGGATATCCCGTTACTAACAAATTTCATTTGATCTTTTGAACTAGACATCGCTACATGAAATAGGAATACTTTTGGGAATATTTATAACAATATATATATATATATATATA
>NC_028648.1:67668961-67686527 GCF_001406875.1 Solanum pennellii
AATAATATCATATATATATATATATATATATATATATATATGAGAAAGCATCATGGTTCATAACTAAAAAAGTATCTTGCAAATCTCTTTCTTTTAAACCTGAAAAATGAATATAGTTCAATCCTTAAAATAAAAGAAAATTTATGAAAGATAAAATCTAAAATCACTTGGCTAAATGAGAGATACTAACAAAAATGAATTTCACACACAACTACTTTAAATTGTAGAAGATGAAACAGAATCCTCTCCTTATAGCCAACAGTGATACATGAATTTATAATCAATCTGATATTATAAATCACACAACCAATTTTTTAAAGATTTGTTTTGAACATCTCACTCATAAAGCATATCAAACTCCTTCATTCATGGGAAAGTCGATCTATTTGAGATACATAAATGACATCTAGGAGACAACAAGGAAATTAAAGATGCAATCAAATTACTACAACATGTTAAAGCACTAGGTCCAGATGGTCCCTATCCTTTCTTATTTCCAAAAATATTGGAACATAATAGGATCCTACATAGTCTCTTTTTATAAAACATAAAAACTAAAAAACATTCAAAGATAGATGCATTTCAATGGAGATAAACAAAATCCACATTTGTATAATCCCCAAATGTGCCAATGTAACAACTTTAAAAAACAATCATCCCATTACCCTTTGGAATACCTCTGATAAAATAATCACAAAAAATATGTTGAATGGCTCCTCCATATCAACAGATAATAGATGTAACCCTTTTTTTTAAGGAATCTGTTATTAGTTTCATATATTTCCACCATATAGTAGTATACATAGTTAGTCATATTTACTATTAGTACTTTAATACTTTCGCTTAAACTAGGTTTCTTGGATTATTATACTTTATTAGGTTTGTATTGGCTCTATTTAAAGAGAAGGATGTACGAGGCTAAAATCTCTTTCTCTATTATATCTCAAGCCATTATATGGTATCCATAGCTTTTCTTTTCCTCAAATAGTTCTAATTTCCTTAATTCCCACCTACCACCAATGACATCCTCATTTACCAATTATGATGCAACTAACGTTACAACCATTGTTCAATTAAACTTTGTTACCCAGTTCTTCCATTTAAACTTCCTGGCAGCCCTAAATTCTCCCTGTAGAAGATCTAAGTATTCATGCTTATTAGAGGACACAATATTTCTGGTCATCTCGATGGTACTATTCGTACTCTTCCCGATACCACCAACAACAACAACCTTACAATTTCAAACCCCGATAATGTAAATTGGTTTCGTCAAGACCAGTTAATCCAAAAACAATTTTAACATCAGTAGGTCCCAATCTTTCTGCTATTTTAGCTGCTGCAACAACATAAATAGAAGACTGGGATTCCCTCCGTAAGTCTTATGTCAATAAGTCACAAACTAGCATATTTATCTTGCAAGATCACCTCGGTCGTCTCAAAAAAGAGAGTCAACCTATAACAGACTATCTCAACCAAGTTCGGTCTCTCTATGATCTTGTTGCATCTGTTGGAGATCATGTAACCAATTCCAAACTTATTGTCAAGATTCTAATTGGTCTTGGACTAAAATGCCGTGAAATCTTTGCAGTAATTCGAACACGTGGCACCCCAATTTCATATGCTGAACTGTTTGAAAAGCTTGGCGATCACAAGTTTTTCCTCAAACGCAAAGCTCCACCTTAATCCACTTAATTTTTTTTGTTGTTTCTGAAGTCTATTGGCTAACTAATTTTCTTCGAGATATACACATATTATTGTTTACTTTACCAACTATTTTCTGTGACAACGTTAGCACCACCTACATTTGTGCTAATCCTTTTTTTCACAGTAACATGAAGCATATAGCCATTAAGTTTCATTTTGTTCGTGACCAAGTTTAATAAATTGAACTTGAGGTTCATCACCTTCACTCTAGAGATCAAGTCGCTGATGTCCTCATCAAACCTCTTCCCCGCAAAGCTTTTCAGCACCATTTTTATAAGTTGGGTCTTGTTCTAGTCACCCCCAACTTGTGGGGGTGTATTAAGAGATAATAGTTGTTGCCCTTTTGTTTAGGAGTCTATTATTAGATTCCTGTATATCATCCATGTGATAATATACACAGTTAGTCATCTTTATTATTTAGGAGTTTAATGTTTCTTGTAAAGTAGGTTTCTATTAATATTGTACTTTACCAGGTTTGTAAAACTTTATACTCCATGTTTGAGAGTCTTGTGCTTCACCATAGCTTGTTGGTTCGGAGCTAACCAAATTAAACTGATACGAGTTCCCTCACTAGTACATCGTCCACTAGTTAATCTTCTTGAAGTTAAGGGTGCTCTTTTGAAAATAAATAAGAATAAGAGGTCTTCTGATTTTTCCAATCCCAACCTACTGCTTCATCAAACTTCCATTCTCGGCTAAGAATTAGTTTTTCTGATTTTAAATAGAAAATCTTGTATTATTTGGATGAACTATATCCCATTAATATCCCTTTGTGAGCCTTGTTTTCTTGTTTATTCCTCTGTGTTTCTGGAACTCGATAATAACATACACACCTAAAGATTTTGATATAGTTTACTTATGGTTTGTTCCCACACAAGGCTTTATATGCAGTCATGTCTTGTAAGGTCTTAGTAGGCAATCTGTTCATCAAATTTACAGAGGTACTGACTTCCTCCGTCCAAAAATTTACAGAGGTACTCACTATTCTCATTATGTTCCTTTTAGACACACCATTTTTTGTGGAGTGTATGGTAGTGTCAATTGGTGTTCAATACATGTGCTATTACAAAATCAACAAACTGACAAGAAGTATATTCTCCTCCATTGTCAGAATTTAAAGCCTTAATATTAGGATAACATTTATTTTATACTAAAGCTTTAAATTGTTTAAAAATATCAAAAACTTCACTCTTCAGCCTAATGAAATAAACCCAACACATTCGTGTGTAGCCATCACTAAAAAGGAGAAAGTATTTTGTAACCACTCAATGAATCTTTTTATTGGGCCACAAGCATCCGTATAAATGAGCTAATGTTTCAGGTTAACTCTCCACACTTGATTAGCTTGATATGTCAATTTTGTTTGCTTCCCCAATTGTAAAGTTTCACAAACTTTAGCATTACAAAGAATGTTAGGCATATTTTCTACTAGCTCTTTTTTTTTCATCTCTGCAATGCTTCTCAGATTGAAGTGACCAAACCTTTTGTTCCATAGTTTTGTACATGTTTGTGAAGTAATTGTTTAAGAATGCTCAGCTATTTTCTCCCAATCAAATAAAATATTTAGTTGCCCTTGTTGACATAAAATAATTCTACTCCAAAAGGGCCAGAAACAACACATTCACGATTCATAAAATGCAAAGAATAATTATTATCAAGCATTTGTCCAACACTCAACAAATTTTTACTCATATCAGGTGTGTACATAACATCACGAATAGTTTTGATACCTGATATTGTTGAGATAGACACCTTACCTATGCCTTTGACTTCTACTGCCTCACCATTTCCCACTTGTACTTAAGATTTTATGGTACGATCAAGGAAATTGAACATTTCAACATCATTGCACAAGTGATGTGTGCAACAACTATCAAGAAGCCATGAATCAGAGGATTCGTTGATTGGAAACTATTAAACTACATATAGTTTCTCCTCGTGTATTTATGCAACTTCTGCTATTTGTACTTGCAAATCACTGTAGGCTTTTGCTCTTTATTTGCAAACCTTGGATATGTGCACCCTCTACTAATAGTTGTCGCAAATAGCACTGACTCTCTATCAATAGTACTTTTCAAGATGTGTAGTTCTTTTACAATGTTTTCACGGAGGGAACTTCTACTTCGTATCTCCATTATTTCCTCCATCATGCTTGCCCTTATTTTTCTGGTTGAATTGTTTCTTTCATTCACCAGATACTTTTTTTGTTCAGAGAAAGCTCCTTCAGTGAACTTGACTCGTCTCATAGTCCTCCTTTTATATTATGCTTGAAGAGTACTCATTAGTTCACCTACAGAAAGTTTGCCCAGGTCCTTGGATTCTTCAAGAGAGGAAATCTTAGATTCAAGCCTCTCAGTAAGAGTCATAAAAAAATCTTCAAAATTTGTTTGCCCGTAAATTCTTCACCAAGAAGTCTAATATTATTAACAATCAAATAAATTCGATCAACATACTTAGTGATTGTTTCATCCTCCTGAATATTGAAGGACGCAATCACTCTTTTCACTTTCAACATTTGCATTTGACTTGTTCTATCGCTTCTTTGATATTCTTTTTTGTTCCTATCCCAAACCTTTTTTGCTTTTTTGCAAGCCATGATTCTGTAAAACACAGAATCTTCTAAAACATTATGCATAATGACCTGGCTTTAGATTTCTTTGTCCTCTCTTTGTTATTGGATTTTATTTGAGCCAATGTAGGATTTTCTGGTAGAGCCAAAAGTGGTTTATCTTCCATCATGGTTACCCAAAGTTCATAGGCTTCCAGAAAAGCTTGCATCTTCACATACCAGATTTTGTAATTTTCACCGATGAGAGTGAATGGTGGATTTAAAGTAGGTTGGTGGATATCATTTGTATTGTAGGTTAAAAATTTTTGAACCTGTAAGAACAACAAGAAGTTCTGATGCCAGTGTAAAAACAGAAATACTCAAGAATTCTATTTGAAGGATAAAAATAGATTTAACATGTGAAATTCCAGGTGTGTATTAATTTGCAGAAGATATGAATTTCTAAACGATTTCCTATCTAGTAGCCACTCATAAAGTGGACTCTTAAAACTAAATAAGAACACGTGCCACTAACAGCCATAAAAGGGGCCTTTAACAACCATATAAGATGATACTACTTCAACACGTTGAGCAACTAAAGTTAACTAAGTCTAACTAGAAAATAGGAAGCACTAAACTGAAATAAGTAAAAAACAGTAAAACTATTAAGTTGGAAAAAATGCCAATTGTCTAACACTCCACTCATAATGCTATCCACTCCGTCCTTGGTGCTGCCACATGGTCCTTGCACCTGAACATATGAAGGCAATCTCACCAGATGATCATATTGTTCTTTTTGATTTCCTCGACGTGGTCCATTGTCACTTCACATGTGGTCTGAGCAGTTGCTACTGATCCAGAATTCCTTCCTGTTATCCACTTGAAGTTTTGAGGAGAACCTTTCAACCTCTAAGAATTATTTTCTGTGTGTCCAACCTTCTTATATTAATCACAAAACCAATTTGTTTTGTTAATATAAAGAATGCAATAAGTTGTCCTGTTGACGTGTTAAAAATGTTTAGAAGGACCTCTATAGACTTTATTTCCATTTGTATGCTTGTTGTAAGTGTGGTTTGTTCTGGAATCGCCACTTCCAAAACTAACATTAAGTGACGTAGAGGCTTCAAAACTAACGCTTAGTGTGGTAGAGGCTAAACTCATCGTATTGGATGGTTTGAATTGTTGTTTATTTTTTTTTACTTTATTTAGTCGTTTGTATTTCAGTTGACTTAGTCTGTAAAACATGAATACTTAGTTGAAAAAAGAGAGAAGAATCCTTTCAGTTTGTTAATAGTTGACTGATTGAAGGAGTTAACGCTATCTTGTATTAAGTTAGTAAAACTCTATCTAAAAGCGTTAAATTGATGTAATTCAATACATCAAAATTTTGGCCTATTGAATAGAGTCCAAGTTTATTTACCTCCAAGTTTAGTTTTTGTTTTTTCATCAGTGGTATCAGCGCTAGGTTCGTGAGAGAAATAGAAAAAGAAATTGCACCTAACTTGTGGCATTGGAAAGATCATTCCAAGACCTTTCCAACAATATCTAGAACTACACCTAACTCTTATTGATCTATGATTTAAGATCATTTAATGTTGACCAAAACTCAACTTTAATTTAGTTCCAATTTTCCAGATTTACTCATACTTTCCAACAAATATTATTTTCAAGTTCTTAGCTTCTTTATAGCTATTTCAAGTTGCTAGATTTTACAATGTCTGCACCTTGGAAACATTCTTTCTCGAATTAACTTCTATTACTAGGCTAGGAGTTGTAACATCTAGTTCAAACAACCAACAAGCAAATTCAACAAAGAAGCTTATTCATAATTTAAAGAGTACTAAGAAGAGAATCAGTACCTTAATCCATATATTCTCTGGATTCAAATTGATGGATAAATATCTTCTTAATATCCTCTTAGGCTCCCCAAGTAGCTTTCCCAATAAATTGGTTCCTCCAAAGAACTTTAACTGAAGATACTTCATTGGTCCTCAATTTTCAAACTTGGCGATCTAAAATATGAACCGAAATATATTCATAAGATAGACTATCCTTGACCCCAATATTCTCAGTTGGCGTGATCAATGATGAATCGCCCATGGACTTTTTCAACATAAAGATGTGAAATAGTGGATGAACTGGTACTAACTCTTGAGGTAGCTCTAACTGATAAGATACATTACCAATCCTCTTGTTTATGCGATAAGGTCCAACGTATCGGGGCCTAAGATTTCCCTTCGTACACAATTTCATGACCCCCTTCATTGGTTAAACCTTCAAATACACCTAACAATCTGCCTCGAACTCTAAGGGTCATTCTCCTAACATTTGTTTAGGATTTTTAATGACTTTGCGGCGTTTTAAACCTCTCTTAAATCACCTTCACTTTCTCCATAGCTTGGTGAACTAAATCTTGTCTTATCAACCTTGCATAATTAACCTCAAACCATCAAATAGGAGATTTGCATATTCTCCCATAAAGAGCTTCATATAGAGCCATCTAGATGCTAGAATGATAACTACTGTTGTCAACAAACTCAGTGATAGGTAGTTGATCATCCCAATTTACTTTTAATTTAATAACACAATCCCTCAACATATTTTCTAATGTCTGAATAGTATGCTCTGCTTGTACCATAGTCTCAGGATTAAAGACAGTACTTAAGTTCACCTTTGAGCCTAAATCTTTCTAAAAAGATTTCCTCTATTTGAAATAATGGAGATCGGAACTCTATGAAGTTTTACCACCTCTTTAATGTACATCTTATCTTAATCCTCTACCGAATGGGTAGTCTTTACTGGCAATAGTTGGCTGACTTTGTCATTCTATCAACAATCACCCAAATAGAATCATGATGCTTGCGAGAACTGGGTAGACCTGTATCTCCACTTCCACTTTGGAGGTTCTATATTCTGAGTCAAACTACCAGGTCTTTTGTGCTCTGCCTTAACTTGTTGGTAATTCGAGCACTTGACTACAAATTGAACAATGCTCCTTTTCATACCATTCCACCAATATACTTCCCTCAAATCGCTATACATCTTTCTGGAACTTGGATGAATTGAGTATCTGGGGTTATGAGTTTCCTCCATGATCCTTTCTTGGAGTCCATCCATGATTGGTAGACACAATCTACCTTGATACTTCAACACACCATCTCCCCCTTGTTCAAAAGGTACTACTCTTTTCTTTTGAACATTTTCCTTCAAGTCAAGCAAAATGGGATCTTGGTCTTGCTTTTCTTTCACCTATTACACTAGTGATAATTTCTCCCCATTCGTCACCACAATTCCTCCTTTTGTGGAATTCATAAATCTAATTCCTAGGCGTGCAAGTCTGTGCACCTTTTCTGTTAACTCTATCTTTTCTTCCTCCACATGGAAGTACTACCCATATATAACCTTCTTAAAGCATTAAAAACCATATTAGCCTTACCTGGATTATAAAGAATACTCATGTCATAAACCTTGAGTAATGTTAACCACCTTCACTCTTTGAGATTGAGCTCTCTCTGAGTGAACACGTATTGTAAGATCTTGTGATCAGTGAATATATAAACATGAACAACATACAAATAATGACGCCATATCTTCAAAGCAAAAAGTACAACAGCCAACTCCAAGTCATAGGTTGGGTAGTTCTCATGAACCCTCAACTGTCTAGGGGCATAAGATATAACTTTGTCATTCTTCATTAAGACACAACCCATGAAAACTCTAGATGCATGACAAACACTACAAAACCTTGAGTACTTTCTATCAAAGTCAAAACTGGGGCAGTAGTCAATCTCTTCTTCAACTCCTAAAAGCTTTTCGAACAAGCTTCAGACCATTTAAACTTTATAATTTTCTGCGTCAACTTCGTCGAAGGAGGCGAAATGGAAAATAAATCTTGTACAAATCTTCTGTAGTTACCAAATAAACCTAAGAAACTCCTAATATCACATGGAGTTGTGGGTCTAGGCCAATTTTGCACTGCTCTAAATTTTCTTGTTATCAACTATAATACCCTCACCGGAAACTATTTTCCCAAGAATGCCACAGACTCAAGCCAAAACTCTCACTTAAAGAACATGACATACAAATCTGAATCCTTCAAAATTTTACGACTATTATGAGATAACTGACAATCATGATCTTCTTAAGTCCTTGAATAAATTAGTATGTCATCAATGAAGACGATATTAAAAAATCTAAATAAGTTTCAAGAATCTATTCATAAGATCCATGAATGATGTAGGTGCATTGGTCAATCCAAAGGACATTACCAAAAACTCATAGTGTCCATATCTGGTTTTAAAAGTTGTTTTTGGAATATCACATTCCCTTATTCTCAACTGGTGCTAGCCTGATCTGAGTTCAATCTTAGAAAATAAACTGCACCATGATGCTAATTTAATAGATCGTCAATTCTAGAAAGAGGATATTTATTTTTAATGGTAACCTTGTTCAACTAACGGTAATTTATACACATCCAAAAGGAACCATCCTTCTTTCTCATAAATAAGACCGGAGTGCCCAAGGTGAGACACTCACACTTGGTCGAATGAATCATTTCTCTAAAAGGTCTTTCAACCGCTCTTTTAGCTCTTTCAAATCTTCTAGTGCCATTATATATGGAGGAGTATATATAGGACGAGTATCTAGATGAAGATCTATATCGAATTATATATGTCTCTTAGGAGGGACTCTGGGAAGATCATATGCTCTTTTACTATTGGAACTTATTGAATAAGAGTTACCTGAACACTTGAGTTCTTAAAAAGGACTAAGTGATAGACACACATCTTAGAAACAAACTTCCTTGCCTTAAGGTACGAAATGAAATGACCCTTAGGCACTACTAACTAATTTTCCACTCTACGACTGGCTCATTTGGAAGTTGGAACTCGACAACTCGAGTTCTACAGTTAACTAAGGCATAAAAGGCAAGAAGTCAGTCCATACAAAGAATGACATCAAAGTCTACCATGTCGAATTCAATTAAATCAGTCATGGTACTTTTGTGATTGAAGGAAACAACACAATCACAATAAACTCACTCTACTAGAATGGACTCACAAACAGATGTAAAAATACTAAATGCTTCACTAAGTTTATCAGGAATAATATCAAATTTCATTGCAACATATGGAGTTAACAACGATAAACTCGTTCTTGGGTCTACATTGCATAAACAATAATGTTAAAGACTTTAATCATACCAGTGACAATATTTGGCAAACTCTCATGCTCTTAGCAATTGGTGAGAGCATACAAAAGCTTTATTCCTCCGTCAGTTCCAAAAGTTGCACCTCTAGGTGAAACCTTTTCTAGTGGAGCAACTAATGAAGACTGGGATCTATTGTCCTCACTACCATTTCCCAATATATTATTTGGACACTCTCTCATGAAATACCTTGTTTGACCCATATTGGCACAGGCAGGAGGATTGCTACCTACTTGCGCCAAACTACCTTGAGAATAGGAACATTTAAATCTGGAACTCTGACCATAGTAGTCAACCTTGTTCTTAGGTGCAGGTGCACTAGGAGATGATGGAGCAGAACCCTTCTGATTCTGCTGGAAATATGACGGGGTGGCACTATTCTTTTGTTGTCCTGAATCATTCGCCATCTTAGATCTATTTTTATTGAACTCTTCTCAATCTCTTATCTACTCTTTCTCTACCTTCTGCACATAGACCATCAACCTCGAATGTCCAAGTCTCCAATAAGATTGTTGCCCGGCCCTCTTTGCTTGATAGACAGCCTAACCCAACAACAAATAAACTCATTCTACTCCTCATGACCTTAACCATCTCCGTAGCATAATGAGATAGTTTCGTGAACTTCAACCCATAATCAAACACAGTTCGAGATTCCTTCATTAGTGTGAGGAACTCACTTACCTTGGCCTCTTTTAACTCTTTGCGAGAATAATTTCCTAATAAGGCCTCCTAAAATAAATCCCAACTCACAAGTGGTGCATCTTCCTCTCCACCCTCTTTCCAATGATCAAACAACATTCTAGCAACACCCTTGAGTTGATAAGCATCTAGCTCAACTTTCTTAGCGTCACCAACTTGCATCACCTCGAACACCTTCTTCAGTTTCTCAGTGAAGCTCTTTGGGTCCTAAGTAGTGCTCGAACTAGTGAAACTTGGGGGATTCATCCTCAAGAATTACCAAATCCTAATAAAGAAAGAAATAATGAAAGAAACAAAAGGAGTCCTCCAGAATTAAAGGAGGCTCACCAAATGACTCTAGAGTACTCAACTAGATCAAAGGTGCACTGGATGCCGATCCTCTTTACCTGCGTATGCATTATGATACGATGCAATACACCTGCCATCAGTACATTGAATGTACGAGTTTGCAATTTTAAATGTTAAACAACATAAGCTACAAAGAGTCAGAAGGGACTGAAGAACTTACCTGGCTCAATAACTGACTGATTTCAATATGAAACAATTTCAATGCAAGTGCAATATGAGGAAAAGTTGTTTAAAACATGTTGTAAGCTCTCAGATGTGTGTAAAAATACAATGAACTGATGTATATAAAATATAATAACTTATGTGGGAGTTTCTGTACCCCAAAAACTATCAATTTAGAGCTACAATGATCTATCTCACACTGCCAGCGCATCCAATACCCGGCCGAAGGTATAAGACCTGAACTAACTAATGGATCTACTAGACTATATAGAAAAAGATTCATATGAAAAGTATGATCCTTTTCTACCCATTTTGGCTTCATGGTTTATGGGTTTGTGAGTTATTTGAACTCTCCCCTAATTCAATACTCAATACTACTACCAAAATATACTTGCTCTTATGTTAAAAAAAGAAATACTTCTTCTATGATTTTTGTTTAGTGCTCAGAACTTAGATCAAAGGCTATCTTGGGATTCTTAACTTTCCTGCTTGCTTCAGTTAGAAAGCTATTACTCTTTTCTGTAAACTAGCCCGAAGGCTCTTTGGAAATCTCAGTTTCCGTTCTTTTTTAAATAAGAATACATTTATTGTAAACCTCTTTGGGAATACATAGTCCCCATATAGTCCTTTAAACAAAGTACGTCAACTTTAATCTTTACTGAACTTAACTCTTAAATATTAAAACAAAGTTAAAGCATTTGTAAAAAGACTCTTGAAAACTTTGATGAACTTTACTTTACTTGACTCGCAACTTTGATCTTGTCTCTTACTTTGAATTTGACTGTTACTAGATCCTTGAATTTAATTATAGATTCAAGGAGTATTATTTGTTTTGGAGGAATCTCTTGATGTTTAGGAATGATTTCAAAAAGTTGAACATATGAAAAGTTATGAAATCTCCGTCGTGGAGAAAGTCTATGACGCGGAGATGCTACCAAAAGATATTCACGAGGAGTATGGAGTACGCATTCATCTCCGCGAACTGAAGCTTATTTTTGCTCACTGGGGAACATGTTCGCGATGTGGACTTATTTCAGTCAAGTTGTCCGACTTTTTCCTTCTTCGTTTTTCTATCCCAATTCTCCTAAACACGAATATCTTCCTCAAAATTATTTTTGATCCCAATAGCCAACATTAATACTCATAAACCTAACTTAAAGCAACTCAAAAACTCCAAAATTAAGGTCTCAATACTCCAACATTAAACTCAATTCAAGAACACACTTAAATTCAAGAATAGAAATCAAGAAGATCAACTTTCAATCCTTTTTAGAACATGTTTCACTGATTAAACACGTTTGACATGTGGGTGAACAAACCCAATCGCCATGAGAAACTCACAAACCTTTTAGGAATCACCCCGAAGAAATCCACAATCAATCGATCGTTTCTTGGAAAATTCTTGTTTCTCCTTTTGTTCTCCTTTTGCATTATTTCTCAAAAATCCGTAACGTTAATTCTCAACTTTATAAATTGAATCAACTCTGATTTTTACCCCAATTAATCCCTTAAAATGAATTATTAAGTAGGTATGGAAAAGACAATCTTGCCCTTGCCAAATACAGATTGGACTTTCCTTAATCCAACAGTCCAACTTCCGAAAGGCATAACTCACTCATACGGACTCAAAATAGCCAAAACATGGCAACATTGCAAAGATTGTTCCAAGACCTTTACAACTATATCTGGAACTACACCTAAATCCTCCTGATCTAGGAGTCATGACCTTTTAAAGTTGACCAAAACTCAACCGTAACTTACTATCAATTTTCCAGGTTTCCTCATACTTTCCAAAAATTATTATTTTCGATTTCTTACCTTCTTTCTGGTTATTTCAAATTGTGAGATGTTACAAGTAGTTCAATCCTAACAAATCAATCAATAAACTTCAAAATGCATCAACTTGTATTAGAAGTGCATTAGAACAAATATTAAAGTTTAATTAGAAGAGACAATTATGTATGTATTAAATTGTATAACTAATGAAACACAAAGCAATGATTTATAAAGTGAATTAAGTTTGTATCAATAATTAATTAAACAAGTTATCTAATAGTAACAAATAATACACTACAAAATGAATTAAATTTGTGTTCAAAGTGCATATTACACAATATTAAAGTTGAATTATAATAAGAATAGCCTAGAACGAAACAAAGGACCTATGATTAAAGTAGAAGTTAAGTACTTATATGTAACAACATGACTCGCAAAACCATTAAAATAAATAAGAAAATAACAACCTAATGAAAAATATAGTTGTATAATGATTTGGAATTACACCTATCTCTACTTGGTTTGTTTTCCTTTTGTTGGGCAATGGAATTGTGACTTCGTCCGCTCCAAATGAAGGATATAGTTTCCCAATCTTTCTGGATATAACAGTTCTGAAAATAGGGGGTATTCACGATCATAACTCAACTAGAGGAAGTATTCACGATCACACACACAACTATAAATTACATAGAGAGTGGAAAAACTGGTATCAAATCAACTCACCTTATATTCCATCAGAATAATCTCATCACTTGCAGTATGAACTAATCTGGAAATAAAGGACTCTGTTCATGTTCCATTGTGATTGATACCCTTAAATGAGGGATAATATGCAGGGAATATTAGCTTAATATGTGCTAGTATTAGAAGAGTGATGAATGTCCTAAATTTATTATTCTTGAGCATCTTTCATGTGTTTATTCATATGTGTTTATCTATTTGATTACTTTCAATTATTTTTTATCATTATAGGTAACCTAGAACAAGAATGCCTCATGGTCCTATTTTATTAAAAGATGTTAAACTTCCTCTAGAAAAGACATTTGATGTGCCATTTAATAGTCATAACAAATCTATTGGAAAAGAGGGCAACACATTTGCTAGCTTTTTAGCAATTATTAGAGAACTCCAGAATTAACACCTCTAAATATAGATGATTGGAGAATTGAGTACGATCAAAAGAAGAAATTGCTGGAGTTTGTAAGGGTATGAGTTAATATTATTATTATGTGAACAAACTCATTATGTTTATGATATCATCTTATATATATATATATATATATATATATATATATATATGCTTTCCGGATTCTTTTTATATAGAAGATATTGTTGGGATTTCAAAAACTTCCAGCCGGTCACCTTATTTCTTCGCTGAAGGTGTTATATATATATATATATATATATATATTGACTTTTATTTTGCAGAAGAAGTTCTCTTTTCCAAAACACAGGGAAGCGTTTGTCTTAAAGTCACTAGGAAAGAAATTAAAAAACTACAAATGTGAAATAAAAGGTGAGTATATGTAAAAATATAAGACTTAAGACTCTTTTCTGAAAAATAGACCAAATCGCATGAGAAATAAATGGAGTGATCTAGTCTCTTAATAGCTTTCCGATAAAGCAAAAGTATAAAAATATCTTGAAAACATACCTACTTTCTTAATTTAACTATGTGTTCATTTAAGTGATGCTACATTTTCTTATAACTTGTAAGATATTATTTAAATATTTCAACAACAAAGGCATACCTAATTAGACAAATAGAATAAATAGGACCAATTAAAAGATGCCTCACACTAGAGGATCAAAAAGTAATGCAACATTGATGCATGAGAAGGTAAATCTGTGAAATGTATTTTTAAAGATTTTTTGTCGCGCATATCTTGCATCAATTCTACTACTTAGGGTGAAAATGGAATAGAGCATACACGAGCAAAAACATTCTTATTAACTCATAAAAACGTGTGGATGGTAGACCACTGGATGATGATTTTGCCAAGGCAATCGCAAAATTTCGTCTAACCGTTATTTTAAATATCATGAAACAATTAAAAATAAACATTACAAGTGAATAAGCCAATTTCAAATTGGATTTGTTGTCTATTCTATGATTAGGATATGACAAATTAAAGGATGAGCAATAATGAAAGATCTACAGACCAACGTCCTCACAATGTTTCTTGGGAAGATTATGTGTATTCTCAAGTGTTGAGAAATGAGAGGAGTGGGTATGTTCGTGGCTTATGACTTGGTCAACTCCTTCAGTTCTATTGGCTAGTAAATCTTCCGTAGAAAATATTGTTGTAGAAGATTCATCTAATGAAGTTGTACAAATGTTAGAATAAGAAATAACCGAGTTAAAGGAAGAAAAAATGAAGAAATGGATCTGATGAAACCAAATCACGAGGATTTGCAATCAGAATTACTCAAAATGAGACAATTCATGCAAAAGTATGCTCCTAATGAATATCTTCCTCAAGATATGAATGGCACATCTAATGAACAATTATATTAAAAGTCTTCCGAAATTTTTAATGATATTTTAATCCTATAAAAGGATTTTTAACTAATGTCTTCATACTTACAGGATTCCGACCATAATAGTGGTTAAGAAGAAGTACTACAAGCATCAAGGATATCTAGTAATGATGAAATTACTCTACCTCAAGGTACTACTCATCTTTATCATTTGATGCTATTCTTTGTCTTTTCCTGCTTTGTAAATATTGTGTTGAATGGTAGATTTTCAAGAGACAAAGACTGATCAGGAGAGCATATGAAGTCAACTATTTTGGATGTCAGCTGTTATATGTGAAATGGTGAAATGCTATTCTAAATCAGTTTGTTTGCTTTGATGTGACCTAATCTTGTTATAAAATCTAGTTGCATCTATGTCTTGTTTTGCTCGAGTTTATTTTATGTTCGTTTGGTTTTAACTTTTAATGCACTAGTTGTACATTTATATATTTTTTGTGAAGGAAAACATTGTATTAATCCCCACAAACAGCCCTGTCTTTACATATTCTTAGTCACAACAATGTGTTTGTTGTTAATATTGTTTTATAAAGACAGTGGAGACTTTTTTGTTATTAATGTTATTAATAATTGTCCAATTACACCTTTGCTAGATTTGTTTCAATAAGTATATATAGTTCAGTCACAACTACATTAGAAGCACCAAGATGGTGTTGCAAAAGCTTTACGAATCTTTCTTCTTAAATTGTCTAGTTTTGGTTCATATTTCTTGCCTATATGATAATGAATCTTTTAAGTTGTTAGGTTCTTAAGCTGACACTTCTTTAAAAAAAATTTCAAAGCACCTCAAGGTGGTTAACCACTATATAGGCTTTAGGCATTGTTGTATCTATCTCAGAAAGAAAAACATAGTATAGATATTTTAATAGTTTTACCTCCTTATGATGCAAATAAGAGATGATTCATTGTTTAGTCCTCCTTTTCAGCTCAAAATTATTACATGTTTTTGAAATATCCATCTTACAAGCTAGTATAGGTTTCACTCTTTCAACCCACATCGAGACATTAATTTCCTAATTGTGTATGACTTTGGCGGCTTTCATAAAAAATATGTTTTGTGCATCTGATACTTTTACTAATTCTAACCTCAAAGGCAACAACTTTGTCATTAATCTAATCGTTATAGATACTTATATTTTGAGGTACAATGAGTGGAAATTATCTAAGTCATTTGTCTTCTCTTACTTGATACGTGCCTTCAACATCTAATACACAATTGTCGCTTATGCTTCCAGTACCAGGTCTGTGCAACCTCTACCTATTGTGGATCTATTCATCCTTATCTATATTTCCCTGTAATCTAGTTGTCTCGCTCCTTTTTCGAGCCACTGAAGTAATCCAGTTGTCTCAATATTCCCATAAACTGTCTTCACTATATATAAGCAGAACAAAGAGAATGAAGATGTCAATGTAGGATCATTTCCATTTATTCTTCTGTTGGTACAACCTGCAGAGACCCACTTTGTACAATTTCTTCATTCGACCAACTTCACATAATTGAGATTTTTCTTCTTCTATTGCATCCTTTTGAGAACGGACTGTAAAAATAAATGTGCTCCACTGTTTCTAGTACATCCCCACATAGTTGGCATTTGTCATCGTGGCATATCAACATTGTATAAAGGATGTCTTTGGTACGTAATCTTCCATGAAGGTCTAACCAACGAATAAAGTTGTGCTTAGGAAGAATTCCCTTACACCAAATCAACAAGCCCCACGTTCACTCTTCTAACTCGCATCTCCTCCATGTATATCTGCTTGCTATCGTGTATTTTCGCTCATATTAAATCCCTTCCATTCTGGTTGTATCCTTGAGCAAATTTATCTTTAATATAACATATCTTATTCCAGTACCAACAACTATCATATGGAAAAGCATATTGCCACCAGTCCGTGCCCTTTATAATGCCAAAGAGTGTGCAGGAATTATCGCTACAACAGACTTGCTATGTAATACTGCTAACCAAAAAATTGAAGATTTCTTGTCCACATGATATTGAATTACCTAAATCCTTCTTGCTTGTAATTTTTCATATTAGTCACACTAGTTGAAATATGTTTATACTTTGGATTTCATCTTTTGACAAGTTTCTTTTTTTATTTTAAGTTATACAATCTGAAGTTTGCAAACTTCATATGTGGGTGATTTCAAACACATTATTCGAAGAAGAGTAACAAAACTTGTTTGAAGACATTATTCAATAGTTTGAACAATAGAAGTTGTGACTATCTATTTTTGATCAGTACTTCCTTTTGTTTGTCTAGATTTAAAGAGATTCATTTTATTTTATCGATTAATAGTAATAGATATGTTTTCACGATTAGAGAATATTGTTGCTACTATGAGGCAACCTTTGTGTCACGACCCAAAACCGAGCCGCGACTGGCACCCACATTTACCCTCCTATGTGAGCGAACCAACCAATCTAAACCTTAACATTTCAATTTAATATCAACATAAAGCAATGCGGAAGACTTAAACTCATTAATAAAAGACAATTCAATAACTTCTAAAATTCAACATCTATTATTTCCCCAAAATCTGGAAGTCATCACCACAAGAACATCTATGATCAAATTAC
>NC_028648.1:67692662-67719299 GCF_001406875.1 Solanum pennellii
TGGAACGAGACACCTGCGACGGTCCGTCGTGCCCACGACGGTTCGTCCTGCAGGTCCGTCGCCAAGTTCAGAGAGTCGATTTCAGTACCCAAATTTCAGAAGTCTAAGTCTTTTGGAACGAGACACCTGCGACGGTCCGTCGTGCCCACGACGGTTCGTCCTGCAGGTCCGTCGCCAAGTGCAGAGAGTCGATTTCAGTACCCAAATTTCAGAAGTCTAAGTCTTTTGGAACGAGACACCCTCGACGGCCCGTCGTGTCCATGACGGCCCGTCGTGGTTTCCGTCGACTCACACAGTTTTTTCAGAAATAAAATCTGCTGCTCAAAACGACTAAACAGGTCGTTACACTTTGCGAACGTGTTTGTTGGATTTTTATATATACTTGTTATAGAAAAATGTAGTAGATATTATTTATGGAGGCTAAACAATTGTCCTTAAATGTTATGATTTTTATCGTCAATTCAATGGTAAAATTTCATTGCCGTTAAAACGACTACCCCTTAGAAACTATTTATTATGATATATCAACTAAAACTATGGACGGCAAAGGACCACTGATAGCCGATATGAATTATCTATAGTAGCCAATATAATTTCCGCAAACAATCGCCATTAAAACTACTAACTTTTAGTTGTAATTTATTTAGATTTATAGACTACATCAATGGGCGTTAATAGACATAATTAACCAATATGCATCACTTATTAGCAGCCAACACAATTGCCGCAAACAATACTACCTTAAGAGAATGAACTCTTAACTTAAACATTAAATTATTAAAATACCCTCAACTTAAAATACGAAATGTAGCATATATTCTATATTCTATATTGTATCATATTTATTTATCTTTATTATTTTATATAATATTATATTAAAGACAATCATCTTTTCACATTGAAGGGTTGTTACATCTAAAAGAATTATAACATTTTGATTAATTATGATCTATTTGAAGGGCTGGACTTTTCTAAAAAGTTGCTACTTTGCCAAAGAGTTGTGACTTCTCTTAAGGGTGGCGACTTTACCAAAGAGTTATGACTATTCCGATGAGTTGTAACCTTTTTGAATTGTTGTAACTTTTCTAAAGGGTTTTAATTTCTTTTTTATAAGGCACATTACAAAGTACCTCATACACTATCCTTTGTTAACTTTAAAAAAAGGGGTTTCCTCAAATATTTACACTATGAGAAAGGGAAGACAAAGTATTTTTAAGAGGTAACTAAGAGATCTTAAGAGTTACTCATTTTTTTATTTAACATAATAATCAAAAAAATTTAAAAAAATAGTGTGGTTGTAATATATATATATATATCACTGTAACAACCTGATTTTCTTTAGATCTAATTTTGGACGTGATATTTTTACTCTCTATAACATTCTACTTATAACAGTGCTGAAACTATTTATAGAAGTACACTTTGTGTAAAATTACATCTTTATGATAGTCTTACTCAAATATTATTGACTAATAATATTTTGGGGAAAGGTAAAAGTACCTCCCTAGACTATGAACCAAATCTCAGAGACACAACTTAATTAAATTAAGGTCCGATTAACCCCTAACTCATTTTTTTGGTAATTTTATACACCTTTTTGGATTACCTAGTATCCAAATATCTCCCACGCACCTCAACTAGGTAAATAATGAGGTGTGCCACATAAGTCAAAATGTGTACAATATTGTATATAAAATGAGTTTAGGGGTAATATGACATTAGTTTTGTTAAGGTGTATCTCTGAGTTTTGTAGAAGATATAGTATGTCCAAATAAAAAATATCACAATACTTATGATAATCGCTATTAATGTGATGCACCTATCAAATTTCAAGTATTAATATATAAAAGAAAACTTGTATTCAAATTGTGTTCATCATATATAGTAATAACTTCATGAGGAAAGACTATTGGTGACCTTTTTTATATTGATATTATTTTTCTATTTTGTTGATTATTATTTTTTACTAAATTGAGTACAGTAAATAAACAATATTACTAAGAAATGTCACTTTATCCCCATAATTATATTTTGAATGTATGCTGAAATATTTCATTGAAATCGGGTCATTTTGAGCTCAAAAAATATTGAACTCTATGACAATTTGTATTAATCATTTAAAAACACTTGATTACTATTCTTTCAATTTATGATTATTTACTAAAAATCTTTAATTTAGTAATATAATTCTATTTTGCAATATTTATACTAAATAATATGATATGTATGTGCAACGCACATGCCGTAAGACTATTTGACATTAAAAGTACTACCTTTTAGCGGCTATTTATTTATATTTATCTACTAAATCAGTGACTGCTAAAAGAGAATAGTTAGACTGTATGAATTACCCTAAGTAGCCAATATAATTGCCGCAATCAAGTTGTGTAATAACTAATGTTTAAGCGGAAACACATAATATCCTTTAGAGCATTCCCACAATGGACGCAAAAGCCTTTGCCGACCCCAAAATTGCCAGCTAAAGTTCATTGGACGGTATAGAGTATCGTGGCAAATGTTATTGCGGCTAAATTCATATTTTATTGCATCAAAAGAGCTCTTTTGTAGTATCTATTGCATCAATGCAAGTAAATAGTCTTAAAATAAGTTGAATTTGGAGATTAAATTGGGCTTAAATGAAGATTCTCTCAAAAATGGGTTAAGGCTTTAAGGAGTTGAGATTAAATCCAATTCGACTTATTTTGAGCCCAATCCGTAAAATTCAGGGTGGATTAGGCGGGTTATCTATAGTTGGATTATTTATTACACTCCTAATTATTATTGAATCAACTCTTTACTCTTAAAATTCTCCTAGATCACTGTATTTTGTTACTTACTTTGCTCAAGAAAAATATCTTTAAAAAAGGAGAGTATCTTTATGTTACGAACTATACGTGGGTATCACATCCAAACTTTATCACAATTATTGATAAAATTTTGAAGGATACCCCGTCACTAGATGATTTAATTTGATCTTTTGAACTAGACATCACTACTTTAAATAGGGATACTTTTGGGAATATATATTTGAGAAAGCATTATGGTATTCATAACTTAAAAAGTTACCTTGCAAATATCTTTCTTTTTAAACCTTAAATAAAGCCACATCCATGAATATAGTTAAATCCTTAAAATGAAAGAAGATTTATGAAAGATAAAATCTAAAATCACTTGGCTAAATGAGAGACACTATTAAAACTGAATTTCACACACAACTACTTTAAATTGTAGAGGATGAAACAGAATTCTCTCCTTATAGGACAAAAGTGATACATGAATTTATAATCAATTTGATATTATAATTCACACAATCAATTTTTTAAGGATTTGATTGGAACATCTCACTCATAAAGCATATCAAACTCCTTCATTCAAGGAAAGTCGATCTATTCGAGATACATAAATAAAATCTACGAGAAAACAAGTAAATTCATGATGCAATCAAATCACTTCAACATGTTAAAGCACTAGGTCCAGATGGTCCTTATCCTTTATTTTTTTTCAAAAACAACATAATAGGATCCTATCTAGTCTCTTTCTATAAAAAAAAAAAGACATTCAAAGATAGATGCATTTCAATGGAGATAAAAATAATCCACATTTGTATAATCCCCAATTGTGCCAATGTAACAACTTTGAAAAACAATTGTCACATTACCCTTTGAAATACCTCTGATAAAATAATCACAAAAAATATCTTGAATGGCTCTCCATCATGTTAAGAGATAATAGATGTTACCCTTTTGTTTAGGAATCTGTTATTCGTCTCTTATATTTCCGCCATATGATGATATACATATTATTCATATTTACTCTTTAGGAATTCAATAATTTCGCTTAAACTAGGTTTCTGTTATTATTATACTTTATCGGGTTTGTATAGGCTCTATTTCAAGAAAAGGTTGTACGAGAGTAAAAGTATCTTTCTCTACTATATCTCAAACCATTATATGGTATCCATAGCTTTTTTTTCTCCTCAAATAGTTCTAATTTCCTTATTACCCACCCATCACCAATGGAATCCTCGGTTACCAATTCTAATGCAACTAAAATTACCACCATTGTTCAATTAAACTCGATTACCCAGCGCTTCCAATTAAACTTGCTTGCAGCCATAAATTCTAACTGTGGAAGACCTAGGTTTTAATTCTCATTAGAGCGCACAATATTTATGATCATCTCTATGGTACTATCCCTACTCTTCTCGAGACCACCAACAACTACAACCTGGAAATTTAAAACCCCGATTATGTAAATTGGTTTCGTCAGGACCAGTTAATCCAAACACAATTGTAACATCACTAGATCCCAATCTTGCTGCTATTGTAGTTGTTTCAATTATATAAATAGCAGTCTAGGATTCCCTCCATATGTATTATGTCAATAAGTCAAAAACTCGCATATTCATCTTGCAAGATCGCCTCGGTCGTCTCACAAAAGAGAGTCAACCTGACTATCTAAACCAAGTTCGGTCTCTCTGTGATGAGCATGCGTCTGCTGGATCTCCTGTTACCAATGCGGAACTTATTGTCAAGATTCTCATTGGTATTGGACCAGAATCTCGCAAAATCTCTGCATCAATTCGAGAACGTGACACCCGAATTTCATATATTGAACTGTTCGAAATTCTTAGCGGTCACGAGCTTTTCCTATTAAAGCAATGATCCACATCAATCAACTCTAATTGTTTTTATTATTTTTGAAGTCAATTGACTGACAGATTTACTTCGAGAGATTCACATATCATTGTTTGGTTCAACATCTATTTTCTGTGACAACGTTATCACCACCTATATTTGTGCTAATCCTGTTTTTCACTGTAGGATGAAGCATATAGACATTAACTTCAATTTTGTTCATGAGCAAGTTTAATAGAAGGAACTTGACGTTCATCACCTTCACTCTATTGATCAAGTTGTTGATGTCCTCATCAAACCTCTTCCCCGCAAAACTTTTCAGCGCCATTGTCATAAATTGGGTCTTGTTTCAGTCACCCCCAACTTGTGGGGGCATATTATGAGATAATAGATGTTACCTATTTGTTTAGGAGTCTATTATTAGATTCATGTATTTCATCCATATGATGATATATGTAGTTAGACATCTTTACTATTTAAGAGTGTATAGTTTCCTGTAAACTAGGTTTCTATTAATATTGTACTTTATCAGGTTTGTAAACCTTTATACTCCATGCCTGAGAGTCTTGTTCTTCAGCATAGCTTGTTGGTTCAGAGGTAACCAAATTAAACCGCTGATAGACATTTTTTAAGATTCGAGTTCCCTCACTAGTGCATCATCCACTAGTTAATCTTCTGGAAGTTGAGGCTGCTCTTTTGAAAATAAATAAGAATAAGAGGTATTTTGATTATTTCAATCCCAACCGTCTGCTTCGTCAAACTTCAAATATCAGCTAGTAATTAGTTTTTCTAATTTTAAATTGAAAATCTTGTATCATTTGGATGAACTATAGCCCATAAATATCTCTTTATGAGCATTGTTGTCCAGTTCATTCCTATTTGTTTCTTGAACTCGATAATAACATACACACCCAAATATTCTGATAAAGTTAATCATGGTTTATTCCCACACCAAGCTTTATATGGAGTCATGTCCTGCAAGGTCTAAGTAGGCAATCTGTTCAGCAAATTTATAGTTGTATTGACTGCCTCCATCAAAAATTGATATGGGATCTTTTTAATTACGAGCAAAAGACATATGTCCATCTCCATTACTCTCATGTTCATCCTTTTAGACACACCAATTTTTTGTGCACTAAATGGTAGTGTTAATTGGCGTTCAATACATGTTCTATTAGAAAATCCACAAACTGAGAAGAAGTATATTCTCCTTGTTGGGAATGTAGCCAGAATTGATGGGAAATAGAGGGAAAAAGAGGAACTTGAAAAGTTGGAAACTTGAAAAGTCCTCTTTGCTTTAGTGAAAAGGCATTTGTCCCTCATCGGTGGTGGAAAGAAAAATAGGAGTGTTTAAATACAGAAACACCCCTATTAATTGTTAAAAGGGTTAGGAAGAGGGATCCCCCTCGCGCCGCCGTTGTTGTCGCTCACTCGACTCGGCTTCGGCTTTGGAAAATGATCGATCGGGAGATTATTTTTTGGACAAAGTTTGTTTTAATTATTTATTTAATTAAATTAAATTAAATGGCGAAACCGGTTTCAATTAATTTGTTGATAACGAAAATGTTTTCAATTATTTAGTTGAGGTTAACCGAAACGTTTCACTCTTTTAGTTGAATAACCCGACCCGACTCGATCCGTGCGATCTGTTTTATTTATGTTTTTCTCGATTTGATTTGAATTTTCCACCGTTTGGAAATGTGTTTTCTAGAAACGTTGCAACTTTCACGAACAACCATGACCGTTTGAAAGGTTACAAACTTTCATTAATGGTTGTGTGGATTCTGAAAAAGTTGCAACCTTTTAGAATTTGTTCCTCTTGCCTATAAATTGCATTCATTACTCATAATTTTTCCTTAAGAATTTTTCTGATTTCTTCTTCTTCTTTTGCACAAAAATTTCTTCGTGTACTTTACTGTTGTTGAGTGGTTCGTTGACACCAGAGCTTTTAGTATCTACACGCTGGTGATTGAGATCATTTTATCCTGGTAGGACATATTCCAAATCAAACCTCGAATACCAGAAAGGAATAATTTCCTTAAGGGGACAATGTGAATTCAGTGGACTTGATCTTTTTCTTGTTCAAATTTTTCTTTTCCGGATTCTGGTACGTTACACATTTTAGTATTTCTTAATTAATTTTTATTCATCTTTCTTAATGATTCAGTAAACTTTGGTTACTTCGTATCTCTACAAAGTTTTGTCAGAATCAATAATTCTGGTTTTCAAACACATGTTAATTACAATCTTAAGGAAATTATTTATTATATATAATTTGTGTTTTGATGGATACAAAAATATCCATGCCTGAGAGTCTTGTTCTTCAGCATAGCTTGTTGGTTCAGAGGTAACCAAATTAAACCGCTGATAGACATTTTTTAAGATTCGAGTTCCCTCACTAGTGCATCATCCACTAGTTAATCTTTTGGAAGTTGAGGCGCTCTTTTGAAAATAAATATGAATAAGAGGTATTCTGATTATTCAATCCCAACCGTCTGCTTCGTCAAACTTCAAATATCAGCTAGTAATTACTTTTTCTAATTTTAAATAGAAAATCTTGTATCATTTGGATGAACTATAGCCCATAAATATCCCTTTATGAGCCTTGTTGTCCACTTCATTCCTATTTGTTTCTTGAACTCGATAATAACATACACACCCAAATATTCTAATAAAGTTAATCATGGTTTATTCCCACACCAAGCTTTATATGGAGTCATGTCCTGCAAGGTCTAAGTAGGCAATCTGTTCAGCAAATTTATAGTTGTATTGACTGCCTCCATCAAAAATTGATATGGGATCTTTCTAATTACGAGCAAAAGACATATGTCCATCTCCATTACTCTCATGTTCATCCTTTTAGACACACCAATTTTTTGTGCACTATATGGTAGTGTTAATTGGCGTTCAATACATGTTCTATTAGAAAATCCACAAACTAAGAAGAAGTATATTCTCCTTGTTGGGAATGTAACCAGAATTGATGGGAAATAGAGGGAAAAAGAGGAACTTGAAAAGTTGGAAACAGGAAAAGTCCTCTTTGCTTTAGTGAAAAAGCATTTGTCCCTCATCGGTGGTGGAAAGAAATATAGGAGTGTTTAAATACAGAAACACCCCTAATAATTGTTAAAAGGGTTAGGAAGAGGGACCCCCCTCGCGCCGCCGTTGTTGTCGCTCACTCGACTCGGCTTCGGCTTTGGAAAATGATCAATCGGGAGATTATTTTTTGGACAAAGTTTGTTTTAATTATTTATTTATTATTTATTTAATTAAATTAAATTAAATGGCCAAACCGGTTTCAATTAATTAGTTGATAACGAAAATGTTTTCAATTATTTAGTTGAGGTTAACCGAAACGATTCACTCTTTTAGTTGAATAACCCGACCCGACTCGATCCGTGCGACCTGTTTTATTTAAGTTTTTCTCGATTTGATTTGAATTTTCCACCGTTTGGAAATGTGTTTTCTGAAAGGTTGCAACTTTCACGAACAACCATGACCGTTTGAAAGGTTACAAACTTTCATTAATGGTTGTGTGGATTCTGAAAAAGTTTTGCGACCTTTCAGAATTTGTTCCTCTTGACTATAAATACCATTCATTACTCATAATTTATCCTTAAGAATTTTTTTTATTTCTTCTTCTTCTTTTGCACAAAAATTTCTTCGTGTACTTTACTGTTGTTGAGTGGTTCGCTGACACCAGAGTTTTAGTATCTACACGCTGGTGATTGAGATCATTTTATCTTGGTAGGACATATTCCAAATCAAACCTCGAATACCAGAAAGGAATAATTTCCTTAAGTGGACAATGTGAATTCAGTAGACTTGATCTTTTTCTTGTTCAAATTTTTCTTTTTCGGATTCTGGTACGTTACACATTTTAGTATTTCTTAATTAATTTTTATTCATCTTTCTTAATGATTCAGTAAACTTTGGTTACTTCGTATCTCTACAAAGTTTTGTCGGAATCAATAATTCTGGTTTTCAAACACATATTAATTACAATCTTAAGGAAATTATTTATTATATATAATTTGTGTTTTGATGGATACAAAAATCTTCGTGATTCTATACTCCTTGAAGTCTACAATTATAAGTTATTAATTACTAAGATGGTATTGATTTTTGTTTATCAGAAATGACAAACAACGGTGTTACAGTGGTTGTTGCTGCACCAACCCGAACTTTTGTGCTACAAGCAAAGAAACCGAGTAAATTCACTGGTGTGATTTCAAAGGATGGAAGCAACGGGTATTTTTCAGGCTTACCACTCTTGGTTTGCAGAAATTTATTAAGTGAAGAAACTCCAGTGCCTACTGTTGATAAGCCAAACAGAGAAAAATACATGATTATTGAAGCATGCAAACAGGAAGACTTCTTATGTAAAGGCTACATTTTGAGTGCTTTAGAGGATGACTTATATAATGTCTATAGTGCAATATCAACTTCAAAATTGTTGTGGAATTCACTTGAGAAAAAATATAAGATAGAAGATGCATGCTTGAAAAAGTTTGTGGTCGCAAAGTTGTTAGTCTATAAACTGGTAGATAGTAAAATTGTTGGATCACAAGTTCAGGAACTTCAACTTATTCTCCGTGATCTGATTCCAGAAGATATGGTTGTAAATGATGCTTTTCAAGTGGGTGCAATGATCAAGAAGTTTCCTCCTTCGTGGAACGACTTTCAGAATTATCTAAAGTACAAACATAATGAAGTGAAGCTTAAAGATACTCTGATTCGTCTCAAGAATGAGGATGATAAAAAAACACAGAAAAGAACTCTCTTAAGAGTTCAATAACCATTGGAGTTAACATTTTTGAAGAAGCTCATACCAAAGACAAAAAAAGAAAGAAATCCAACGGGCAGAACATAGAACAAGCCAAGAAGAAGTTCAAAGGCAACTGTTACAATTGTGGTATGGCTGGTCATTGGTCTTCTGACTGTCGTGCTCCAGGAAAGGGCAAAGACAAAGGCAAAGGAAAAAGTCAAGAAAACATCGTGGAAGAGATGGAAGATGCAGATGATTTAGTGCAATGATATCGGAGTGTAACTTAGTTGGAAATCCCAAGGAGTGGTTTCTCGATTCAGGTGTCACTCGACATATTTGCTCTGCGAAAGAAGCCTTCGCAATGTACACCCCTGCTGAGTACGATGAAGATTTGTTCATGGGAAACACAGCAACAACAACGATTGCAGGAACAGGGAAAGTATAGTTGAAATTGACACCCGACAAGGTGTTAACTCTGAACAGTGTTTTTTATGTCCCTACTATTAGGAAGAATTTAGTTTCTACTTCACTATTCGATAAGAACGGGTTTAAGTGTGTCCTGGTTAGTTATAAAGATGCAATAAGTAAGAATGAGATGTTCATAGGAAAGGGCTACCTCAATGAGGGCCTTTTCAAACAGAATGTAATGGTTATTGACAGTATTAATAAGAATTCTTCTTCTGTTTCATTATTGGAGTCAAAGGATTTATGACATGCCCATTTAGGACATGTAAATTATAAAGCCTTGCCAAAAATTGTTACTTTAGAAGTATTGCCTGATTTTAAATGCGACAAATTGAAATGCAAAATTTGTGTGGAAAATAAGTTTGTTAAACATCCTTATAAGTCTATTGAAAGAAATTCAAAACCTTTAGACTTAATTCACACATATATATGTGATATGAAGTCGACACCAGCTCATGGTGAGAAAAAGCATTTTATAACTTTAATTGACGATTGCACTCGATTTTGTTATGTATATTTGCTTAATAGTAAGGATGAAACAATTGATGTGTTTAAGAAATACAAAAATGAAGTAGAAAACCAATTGAATCTAAAGATAAAAATGATTCAAAGTGATAGGGGTGGAGAATATGAATCTCCTTTTGCAAAGATTTGTTTGGAAAATGGTATTATTCATCAAACTGTTGCACCCTATACACCGCAGTCAAATGTTTTGGCAGAACGAAAGAATAGAACATTAAGGGAAATGATGAATGCCTTAATGATCAATTCTGGTTCACCGCAAAACCTTTGGGGGGAAGTCATCCTTACGGCTAATAAGATACTCAATAGGGTACCCCATAGGAAAACACTATCGATTCCATATGAGTTGTGGAAAGGAAGGAAACCCGACTTGAAATATTTCAAAGTGTGTGGGTGTTTAACTAAGGTGTAGGTTCCTTACCCAAAAGGGTGAAAATTTGACCTAAAACGGTAGATTGTGTATTTATAGGATATGCTGTGAATAGTAAGGCTTGCTGGTTTTTGGTTCAAAAATCTGATAATCCTGAGATTCATGTTAATACGATAATTGAGTCAAATTACACAGAGTTCTTTGAAATCATTTATACATATAAAACTGAACGTGAGTCGACAAGTTAAAGACCTAAACGAACACAAGAAGAATCAACGGAAAATACAGTACCTAGTGAGGATCCTAGGCGTAGCACTCGCCAACGGAAAGCCAGCTCTTTCGTACCAGATTTTGTGGCACTGTTGCTTGAAAATGAGACTCAAACATTTAAAGCAGCTATGTCTTCGTCTGATTCAACTTATTATAAAGAAGCTGTCAATAGTAAGATCGAATCAATTTTAAGTAATCACACTTGGAAATTGGCTGATCTTTCTCCAGGAAATAAACCTTTTGGATCAAAGTGGATCTTTAAAAGGAAAATAAAATATGATGGAACTATTGACAAATATAAGGCTAGACTTGTAGTCAAAGGATACAAAAAAAAAAGAAGGTCTGCACTATTTCGACACATACTCTCCAGTAACAAGGATAACATTAATTAGGTTGTTAATAGCACTAGCGGCAGTGTATGATCTTAAAATTGTCACATTGTGGAATACCCTCTAGACGTAACTGGTGTCGTCCTCTTTGAGGACTAAGACTAGTATCTTAGCTTACATCATCAGAGTCATAGGTCAAAATTAGCGGAAATTTAAAAAAATTTACTACATCTACAGTGAGGTTAACATAGACCTCTACTTACACGAAATAGATATATATCGAGTATACATAGACCCTTCGTATAGGGAGATTACTTAGTCTTTTACTTTTATTGCTCATAAATATATAGAACATAACATAGTCTCAAATTGTCGTCTCATCAAATAACCATTTAATAAGAGTATATCAGATTGAACCTAGCCCATAAATCAATACAATAAGACATCATATAGGTCATATAATGTTAAATATCCAAATGAAAAGAAAATAATATAAGAGTCTTAAAAACTAAATCACATCATAGGCTTGATAGTGACATTGCCCTCGAAATGTAAGGACCTACCCAACATGGATGATCAAGAATTCCAAGTCCTCTTCAAAGTCATCTGTAAAATCCCTTCAATGACCGAAACCTAAAATGTTGGGGAAAATAAAGAAATGGGGTTGGTACACCACTTGTACTAAGTATGAGACCATGTGCACACATATCATGAAAGGATGCTAAAAGAGGACATTTCATTATGTATACAATTTACTTTGAAAACCTTTATGCAAATTTAACAAGACCATTCCAAATCAATAAGGCATATTCATTAAGTCATAGGAATGTACATCACAAGACCAACAACCTCAAATCTAGTCAAGTCGACATGCATATCATGTAATTGAATACATAGTGGAGTAACTCTATCATCAAGTCATAAATAACCACAAGCATGAATACGAGTTCATTATAACATAACCAAATCAAGACAACTACCCACAACCCCTATCAAGTCAACAAGTGCAATGACCAAGCAAAGCCCAATAACCTTAATCAAGTAACCCAACAAGAATCATGACCAACATCCCACTTATTGTAGCATGACATTTAAGAGTATATATCATCATACTTTAACAATATACCAACACATATTCATAAATGACACCAATCAACATATAATATCAACAATGTGCAAGTTCATCATATGCATATCATGTACCATTACAAAACATATTCATACATGAGAACATCCTCCTATGACTTTCCCCAAGGCTAACTAGTGCAATGTTTAAGTAGAGTCTCATACTCTACCTAGACTAATCTAAACCCCTTAGGTTATCTTAGTTAGAGTTCATTCCTTTAATTCATTTTAACTTTTTGGAACATCTTTCCCTAACCGACATAGATCACATGAGCTAATATGGAATTCGGTGTGATTGAACCCTACACCAAAAGAAGGCGGACTACTTGCCAAGGTAGTACCAGAACATGAATATAGCAATTACGTGGATCCACTAGCCATTATTCGTATGGGGTCAAAATAGTTCAAGAACTAGGATATATAGTTGGGACCCTTTTTATGCTACATGCATTATAGTATCCAATCTCAAGAGTACATTAGTGATCCTACCTTCCCTATGTGGGAAGGGACACTCCTCACTCTAGTTCACTCGGTGCTAAGCTAGAGTCCCTTTTTGAAATGTCTTTAATGTCTTTATTAATCATCATAGCCTATTGAAGGTCATAGGGTCTAACCCTTCTATAATAATAATCATCATAGCTCAATAGGACTTGCATGATTAATACTAATCATCATATTAGCATTTTCATATGATGATAAGGCACATTGGTTAATCATTCACCATCCTTATAACATTTACATCTTATCCAACACCTCACAAACCATAGACAAGACATTTCAATTCAACAACATACCAACCCTATCAAATCCTAATACAAGGAACACTCCAATACAACATCATGACATAATCACAATTAACCATAATTGAAGTAAAGAATGGGGATCACAAGACTTACCAAGTCTCCTTCACAATTCATTATCAAGGTCTTACCATAAACCCTTACTCAACCCAATTAGAGTGTAGTATCATTATATTACCATAACCAACATTACAACAAAGAAAATTGAATCACTATATCACAATTAATCACTAGCTCATAGCTTAATATAAGATACTTAGGTCAATTCACAACATAATTCATAACCTAGATCAACCTCTCAAGAACTAGCATGATAGGACTAGAATTCATCCTTTTCTATTCATGATAGATACAATATCATCAACTAGTAATAATTAAACCAATAACCAGGTCAATTGAACAAACATTACTCAATTCACATCAAGATCACAACCTAGGGTTAAGGGGTAAAGGTCATGTTCTACAAACTAGACCAATTCATGAAGATATATCATATTCAACAAAGTAGATCAATTCGTCAAGATATTTCATAATTTGGTTAAACCACATGTTAATCTATTCATAATATCAAAAATAAATCATAAACAAAGTAATTCATAACATCAATTTCGTATTGTATGATAACCCATTTGAAAACCCAACTTTTGAAATCAATTTGGTGGAACCCTTTGAGGAAAGAGGTCTCAAAGGTGAAAGAGATCTCAAACCTTACTAATTGATGAATATTGATGGACAAAGTTGACTCTTCTCAGACCTTAAACCCTCCCCTATCTTGGTCTTCAGTGGAGTTCTTCACTAGAGAGAAAGAAGAGAGAAGGAAGAGAGTTTAGGGTTTGTGAATTATGAGAGTTTTGATTAGGCTAATTAGGTTTGGGCTATATATTGGTGGTTAACTAACATAACTATACCTCACCTAACCCCTTATTAACTTCATAACTAAGACAATTAATTAATTAACTTAAGTGAGAACGTGCAGCAAAACAGACCCCTCACAGACGAGAGCCTGATTGACAGTCCGTCTATTAGACGACGGCCACAGGACCCTCCGTCCGGTTGGTCCGTTGTTTTGGTCAGAGACTGGTCCAAAAAACCAGTCTTGGGGAAAAAGAATAAGTGTTCATAGATGAGGCAATATACACCCCCATCGATTGACACACGAAACGTCGACCACAAGTCATAGCTACACTGCCTTGGGCAATTTTTTGCCCCCAAACGCAAGGGTCCTCCTCAAGGGCCCTTGGTTGGTCCTTGGGGAGTCGTGATTGGACGTTTCGACTATGAATAAACTTAAATACATGTTAGACACCCTTCCACCAATTTTCATCATTTTCCGACTCCTAAAATCTAGTCAAATAAGCTAAGGCACGCTAGTACCTCATTGAACTAGTTTTTGGACATTTTGGTTTCTAGACTTCCTAAATGACTTATATTTTTTAATATAGACCTTAAAACATTGTTTACACCTTTTGACAATCATGTTAGGATCTTGAACACGCCTTTGATTTTTGAAGTGTTACATTATCCCCGACTTAGGAACATTCATCCCCGAATGACACTAAAATCTCTTGAAGGAAGGAATAAACTCAAGACTAGACGCCCAACCGATAATCATACATAACAACATAAATCATATCATTTACACAAGGTAATTCAAAACTTCTATTACCACACATAAGACTCAAAATCACATTATGAGGAATTTTCTTCTCAGAAAAACTACATGAGCTCAACATATCATATATGAGTCAATTATGCCATATCTTAACTTATCAACATACTACATATCATTTCATAAAGACTCACCATATCAAAATGCACAACATGACTCAAACAAGAAAAATTGCAAAATTTCAAGTCCAAATGCACAATTTCACTGCAATAACATAAAAAATGCACATTTTTGAAAAACTTCACCAAAAACCAAGAAACTTCAATTTTGTCACATTATTTTCGTTATTAGTAAAAACAATTAACCTCAGCTATCAAATAAATGAGAGTAAAACGACTTCATGTCGGCCTCGGCTTCCCATGTCGCACCCTCAACTAGGTGATTCTTCCATCACACCTTTACGGAGGCCACCTCTTTGTTCCTCAATTTATTTACATGCCTAACAAGGATTTGAACCGGAACCTCTTCATAGGAGAGCTTATCCTTCACACCAAGACCCTCAATAGGAAGAATAGACTTGGGATCACCGATACACTTCTTAAGCATAGAAACATGGAAAACAGGATGAACCGATGCAAATTCACTAGGCAATCTTACCAACTTTTTGCAAGATTTTATATGGACCCATATAATGAGGACTCAACTTCCCTTTCTTGCCAAATCTAACCACCCCTTTCATTGGTGAAATTTGTAAGTGCACTTTATCACCTTCTTCAAACTCTAATTCCTCCTTTGATCGCCATAAGACTTTTGCCGACTATAGGCCGTTTGCAACCGCTTTCTTATGATATGAACATTTCCAAAGTCTTATAAATCAAATAGGGACCCAAAAGTGAAGACTCACACACTTCAAACAATCCAATAGGAGATCTACACCTCCTACTAAATAAGGCTTCATAAGGAGCCATGGATATAGATGAATGGAAACTATTATTGTAAGCAAACTCCACCAAAGGAAAATGTTTATCCCAATTTCCCTTGATATCAATAATGCAAGATCTATGCATATCCTCAAGGGTTTTAATAGTACGCTCCGCTTAACCATCCGTTTGGTGATGAAAAGCAGTGCTTAGCTTCACCTTGATACCCAAACCTTGTTCGAATGACCTCCAAAACCTAGATGTGAATTGTGCACCCCTATCCGATAAAATGGATACCGGAATACCATGGAGACATAAAAACTCATCTATGAAGATCCTTGCATAATCGTCCGCCGAGTAGGTAGACTTGACGGGAATGAAATGAGCGTACTTGGTAAATCTATCCACAACTACCCATATAGAGTCATATTGATTTTCTACCCGAGGAAAACCTATCGAAAAATCCATATTGATGTCTTGGATTTCTTGAAGTAAACCACCCGGGTATTGATGTTCATCTTTCACTTGTTGGCTATTTGGACACTTAGCAAAAAATTCCTCTATGTCCTTTTTATAACCTTCTCACCACAAAACTTCCCTAAGGTCATGTTACATATTTGTGGAACCCGGATGAATAGAGTAACGGAACCCATGAGCTTCCTCAAGGATCCGGTTCCTCAAACCATCAACATTGGGAACACACAACCTTCATTGATACCTCAAGAACCATCCCCCCCCCAAGGAGAATAACTCATTAAACTTACCAAGAACTGACTCCTTCAACTCCATTAATGGTTGATCAAGGTGTTTTTTGTACTTCACCTCAACTACAAAAGATGACTCGGAGTTATGATGGACCTTAAAACCACCATTCGAAGAATATTCAAACCTCACACCCAATATAGCCAACCTATGAACATCTTTCACTATGTGTTTCTTGGTTTCCTCTATATGAGACACACTACCCATGGTCATTCGACTTAGAGCATCCGCAACCAAATTGGCCTTGTCGGTGTGATAGAGAACACTCATTTTGTAATCTTTACACAATTCCAACCACCTTCTTTGTCGGAGATTCAACTCTTTTTGAGTAAACACATATTGTATACTCTTATGGTCAGTATACACATCAACATGAACACCAAACAAGTAATGCCTCCATATTTTTAAGGCAAAAACTACGGGCTCTAATTCAAGATCATGAGTTGGATAGTTTCTCTCATGAACCTTAAGTTGTCTAGAAGCATCGGCTACCACTTTCCCATATATAGATAAGCACACACCCTAAACCTACTCGAGATGCATCACAATATACAACGGAACCTTTGTACCCTCCGGTAAAGTCATCACCAGAGTGGAAGTAAGTCTATCTTTTAAGATTTAGAAGCTTCTCTCACATGCCTCCGACCACTCAAATTTCTTACTCTTTTGGGTCAAAGTAGTCAAGGGAGATGCAATGGACGCAAAACCATCCACAAACCTCCAATAATAACCTGCTAGACCCAAGAGACTTCTAATGTCAGTTGGAGTCAATTGTCTAGGCCAATTCTTGACAGCCTTGGTTTTCCTTGGATAAACCTCAACTCTCTCACTAGAGATGATATGACCAAAATATGCCACCGGCCTTAACCAAAACTCAAATTTTCTATACTTGGAAAATAATTGGTTCTCCTCAAGCTATTGTAACACCACAATCAAATGGTTCATGTGATCACCCTCATTTTTCGAATATACCAAGATGTCGTCGATGAAGACAATGACAAATGAATATAGGTAACTTCGAAACACCCTATTCATGAGATCTATAAATTCCGTTGGGGAATTAGTGAGACCAAAGGACATTAATAAGAACTCATAGTGACCATATCTAGTCCCAAATTCCATCTTTGGTATATCCTCACCTCTCACCCTAAGTTGGTGATGCCCCGATCTCAAATCAATCTTAGAAAAGTAGCTTGCCCCTTGGAGTTGATCAAACAAGTCATCAATCCAAGGGAGAGGATACATGTTCTTAATAATGACTTTATTCAGTTTTCGATAATCAATGCACATTCTAAGTGACCCATCCTTCTTCTTCAAAAATAATACCGAAGCACCCCATTGAGGAATACTAGGTCTAATGAAGTCTTCTTCAAGTAAATCTTTGAGTTGACCCTTCAAATCTTTTAATTCGGCCGGAGCCATTCGATAAGTAGGAATTGAAATCGGAGTCATGTCTAGTAACAAGTTGATACAAAAATCAATTTCTCATTCGGAAGAAACACCGAGAGGATCATTAGGAAAGACCTCTGGAAATTCCCTTACTACGAGGACCAACTCAATGGGAGGAATTTCGGAGTCTAAATCTTGGACTCTTACAATATGGTATAGACACCCTTTAGTGATCATTTTACAAACTTTCAAACAAGAGATGATACAACCTTTAGAAATAGAATTTCCCCCTTTCCATTCTAAAATGGGCTCATTTGGAAATTTAAACTTCACCACCCTTGTTCTACAATCTATAGAGACAAAGCAAGCATGCAACCAATCCATACCCAATATGACATCAAAATAAAGCATATCAAGTTCTACTAGTTCAACATAAGTAACTCTATTGGGAAATATTATAGGACAATTTCTATACACCCTCTTACAAACAATCGACTCACCCATCGGGGTAGAGACCACAAATGGTTCATTTAGAATGTCGGGTAAAATATCAAATTTCTTAGATATCAAGGGAGTAACAAAAGATAATGTAGAGGCCGGATCAAGAAAAGTATATACATCAATGAAAAGACGTTCAACATATCGGTCACCACGTCGGGTGAAGTCGTTTGCTCACCCCTAGAGCGCAAAGCATAAAAGCGATCTTCTTTGGAGCATCATTAGAAATACTTGATTCCCACTACCCTTGTCTTGACCCCTCCCTAACCCTGTGTCCACTCTTGCCACAACCAAATCAATTATCTATTCTCTTAAGACAATCAACATAGTGCCTCTTGCCACACTTTCCACAAGTTGGCTTCATGGTTGGTGAAATAGTATCCCTTCCGTTTTTAGGCTTAGGTTTAAACACCCTATCATCCCTAGCATTAGGAAACTTGGAAGGAACTTGATTAGAAACCCTCTTCTTAAGCCTAGGCTTGTCTTGAATCTCAAGCCTACCCTTTGAAGAACCACTATCAAAAGATCTTGCCCTCTTGGCATCTCTACTCTTTCTCTTATCCTTTTCCTTTTCCACTTCTTGAGCATTAACCAAGAGACGAGAAACGTTCATATTGTCATGTATCATATCCAAATGACACTCTTCTTGCAGGTTATCCGACACCCCCGTCACAAAACGATTCATTTCATCTCTAGGGTCAGAACCAAAGAAGGAGCATATTTTGACAATTTAGTGAATTTCAAAGAGTATTCAAGAATACTCATACCTCCTTGACGAAGGTTGATGAACTCCACCACATTGGCTTCCCTCTTCTCCCTAGGAAAGAACCTATCAATAAAAGCCTTCTTCAACACCTCCCAAGTCACCGGTCCACCCCTTAATGACCTATTTTCCCTCCATTGGACATACCAAGTTTGGGCCACATCTTTGAGTTTGTAAGTGGATAACTCATCCTTCTCACTAGTAGACAATCCCATAGCATACAGGATCTTGTAGATTTCATTAATTAACTCTTGGGGGTCTTCTTCAACCTTGGACCCATAGAAAGAAGGGGGATTTATCATAGTGAAATTTCTTAGATGAGAGGTCATGGTAGAAACTTGGTTGTTTGCTCGGGGTACAACCTGCCGATTAGCTTGGGCCGTCATGGCTTGAGCTTGAGTAGTGGAGGCTTCTGCTTGGGTAGTAATGGCTAGGTCCATGTGTAAAAAAGCATCCCTTATGTCACCATCCGTCAAAGGAGGAGCACTAACCGAAGCTTGGTAATAATTCATGTGTTCATCAAGAGGAGGGACTTGATCACCACATGGAGGAGCTCCCGCATTGGAAATATCTTCCTCTAGTCTTCGTGCCGCATTCCTTAGAGTATTCATTGCCTATACTCACAACAAGAGGAGTAGATGTAAACGCACATAGATCTAAACTCTAGAGGCATGATATTGGACTTCCAAGAAAGTAAGTTTCCTCAGCATCACATAGATTTCTATTCATAAGTGTGGCACGCTTCACAATTATGAACATGAACCTAAATAGACGTGGTTGAAAGAGACACTAACTCAATGATATTTAACCTCAGGCTCTGATACCATGTTTTTCACATCCAGGAATACCCCATAGATGTAACATCTGTCGTCGTCCTCTTTGAGGACTAAGACTAACCTCTTAGCTTACATCTACATTCATAGGTCAAAATTAGCGGAAATTTAAAACTTTTTACTACTTTTACATTGAGGTTTACATAGACCTCTACATACACGAAATAGGTATATATTGATTTTACATAGATCCTTCCTATAGGAAGATTACTTAGTCTTCTAATTTTATTGCACATAAATATGTAGAACATAACATAGTCTCAAAAAGTCACACATCTCATAACCATCTAATAAGAGTATGTCAAATTGGCCTAGCCCATACATCAAACAATAAGACCGCATATAGGTCATACAATGTTTAATATCCAAATGAAAAGAAAATAACATAAGTCTTAAAAACTAAATAAACATCATAGGCTTGATAGTAACATTGCCTCGGAAAGTGAGGACCTACCCAACTTGGATGATCAAGAATTCCAAGTCTTCTTCAAAGTCGTCTCTAGAAGCCCTTCAACTTCCGAAACCTAAAATGTTGGGGAAAACAAAGAAAAGGAATTAGTAGACCACTTGTACTAAGTATGAGACCATATGCACACATATCATGAAGAATGCTAAAAGAGGAGATTTCATTATGTATGCAATTTAAATTGAAAACCTTTATGCACATTTAACAAGACCATACCAAATAAATAAGACATATTCATTAAGTCATAGGCATGTACATCACCAAATCAACAACCTCAAATCTAGTCAAGTCAACATGCATATCATGTAATTGAATACATAGTCAAGTAATTCTATTATCAAGTCATAAATAACCACAAGCATGAGTAAGAGTTCATTATAACATAACCAAAGCAAGATAATAACCCACAACCCCTATAAACTCAACAAGTTCAATGACCAAGCAAAGCCCCATAACCTTACTCAATCAAGTAATTCTACAAGAATCATGACCAGTATCCCACTTAACATATCATGACATTTAAGAGTATATATCATCATACTTTAACATATATACTAACACATATTCATAAGTGACACCAATCAACATGTAATATCAACAATGTGCAAGTTCATCATATGCATATCATGTACCATTATGAACATATTCATACATGAGAACATCCTCCTAAAACTTCCCGTAAGGCTAACTAGTGCAATGTGTAGGTAGAGTCCCATACCCCTACCTAGACTAATCTAAACCCCGTTGGTTATCATAGTTAGACTTTATTCCGTTAATTCATTTTACCTTTTGAAAACATCATGACCTAACCGACATAGACGACATAAGCTGTATGTGGAATCCGGTGTCATGGAACCCTACACCAAAAGAAGGCGGACTACTTTCCAAGGTAGTGCCAAAACATGAACATAGAAACTACGTGGATGCACTAGCTAGTATTCCTATTGGGCAACATAGTTCACGAACTAGGAGATATAGTTGGGACCCTCTTTATGCTACATGCATTATAGTCTCCAATCTAAAGAGTACATTAGTGATCCTACCTTCCCTATGTGGGAAAGGACACTCCTCACTCTAGTTCACTGGGTGCTAAGCTAGAGTCCCTTATTGAAATATCTTTATTAATCATCATAGCTTATTGTAGGTCATAGGGTCTAACCCTTGTATAATCATCATCATCATAGCTCAATAAGAATTGCAAGAGTATTGTCCTTTCACTACAATTTATGTAGGTGACATTAGAACATTAACATTTTAATATCTATATAAGGCACATTGGTAAATTATTCACCATCCTTATAACATTTACATCTTAGTCAATACATCACAAACCATAGTTAAGACATTACAATTCAAAGTCATAGCAATCCTATCAAATCCTAATACAAGGGATACTCCAATACAACCTCATGACTTAATCACAATTAACCATAATTGAAGTAAAGAATAGTGATCACAAGACTTACCAAGTCTTTTTCACAATTCGTCATCAAGGTCTTACCATAAACCCTTGCTCTACCCAATTACGGTGCAGTATCATCATATAACCATAACCAATATTACAACAACACAAATTGAATCACTATATCACATTTCATCACTAGTTCATAGTGTAAGATAAGATCTTAGGTCAATTCACAACATACTTCATAACCTAGAACAACTTCTCAAGAACTAGCATGATAGGACTATATTCATCCTAATCTATTCACGGTTGATACAATAACATCACCTTCTAATAATTCAACCAATAACCAAGTCAATTGAACCAACATTAGTTAATTTACATCAAGATCACAACCTAGGGTTAAGGGGTAAAGGTCATCTTCTACAAAATAGACCAATTAATATAATCACTTGAAAACTCAACTTTTGAAATCAATTTGATGGATCCCTTTGAGGAAAGAGGTCTCAAAGGTGAAAGAGATCCCATACCCTACTAATTGATAAATATTGATGGAGAAACTTGACACTTTGAAACCCTTAAACCTTCCCCTATCTTGGTGTTCTATGGAGTTCTTCACTAGAGAGAGAGATAGAAGAGAATAGGAATAGAGTTTTGGGTTTGTCATTTATAAGAGTATTGGTTAGGTTAATTAGGTTAGGGCTTTATGTAGGTTGTAAAATAACTTAATAGGACCTCTCCTAACCCCTAATTAACTTCCTAACTATGCCAATTGAATTAACTTAACTGAGAACGTGCACCAAAATAGACCACTCACAGACGAGACCCTGATCGATGGTCCTTCTGTGAGACGACGGCCACAGGACCCTCCATCCTGTTGATCTGTCATTTTGGTCAGAGACTGGTGCAAAACCAGTCTTGGGGGAAAAATACTAAGTTTTCATCGACTAGGAAATCGACGCCCCCGTCGATTGACACGCGATTCTTCGACCACAAGTCGTAGTCACACTGCCTTGGGAAATCCTTTGCCTCCAAACGCAAGGGTCCTCTTCAAGGGCCCTTGGTTGGTCCTTCAGGATTCGTTACCAAACGTTTCGACTACAAATCAACTTAAATACATGTTAGACACCCTTCCACCAATTTTCATCATTTTCCTACTCCTAAAAGCTAGTCAAATAGGCTAAGTCACGCTAGTACCTCCTTGAACTAGTTTCTGCACGTCATGGACGTTCTTGGACATTTTGGTTTCTAGACTTCCTAAATGACTAATATTTTTTAAGATAGACCATAAAAAAATGTCTATACCTTATGAGACTTATGTTAGTCTGTAGAACACGTCTTGGATTTTCGAAGTGTTACAAAAATCCACTAAATTAATGTAAAGACAACTTTTTAAATGGAGAGTTGGACGAAGAAATTTACATGGAACAACCTGAAGGGTTTGTAGTTCCTAGAAAAGAAGGGAAAGTGTGCAGACTTATGAAGTAGTTTTATGGGCTCAAGCAAGCACCCAAACAATGACATGCTAAATTTGACCAAACAATGTTAGCAAATGGATTCAAGATTAACGAATGTGATAAGTGTCTTTAGATTAAAAATATTCCAAATCGTGAAGTCGTTGTTTGTATGTATGTTGATGACATGTTAATAATGAGTAAAGATATTGACGAAATAAATACTATTAAGTGCATGTTGTCAAGAAAATTCGATATGAAGGACTTAAGAGTTGCTGATTTGATCTTAGGGATCACGATTGTCAAACTCCTCGGGGACTAGCATTATCTCAATCTCATTATATTGAAAGATTATTAGATAAGTTCAAATACTTGAATTTAAATGTTGTCAAAACTCCAATTGATTTAAGCTTTACATTTCAAAAGAATGAAGGTGAAAGTTGACTCTCAATCAGAATATGCCAGAGTGTTGGGAAATTTGATGTATATTATGAATTGTACGTGACCAGATATAGCATGTGCTAGTAGCAAGCTTAGTCGATTTACCAGTAATCCGAATCAAACTCATTGGATGTCAATGAAACGTGTGTTGGGGTATCTGAAACATACAAAAGCTTTGTATTATAATATATATCCTGCTGTGATTGAAGGATGTAGTGATGCAAATTGGATCACCAGGTCGAATAAATTAAAATCCACAAGTGGCTATGTGTTTACACTTAGTGGAGGAGCAGTCTCTTGGAAATCGTCCAAACAGACATCTATCGCTCGCTCCACAATGGAAATCTAAATTTATTGCTTTAGATAAGGCTGGTGAAGAAGTTGAATGGCTCCGAAATTTCCTAGATTATATTCCATTTTGTCCCGAACCTGTGGGACCTACTTGAATATATTGTGATAGTCAAGCAGCAATAGGTAGGGCAATGAATGCCATGTACAACCGTAAGTCTCTTCGGATACGACAGAGACATAATATCGTAAGACAGCTGCTCTCTAGTGGAATCATCACAATTGACTATGTGAAGTCAAGTGATAATGTGTCAGATCCACTAATGAAACGCCTAGTGAGAGAGGTAGTTGAAAGATCATCTAAAGGAATGGATTTACGTTTAGGACAAGTCAGCATGGCGGTAACTCTATCTAGCATACTGGAGATTCCAAGAGCTAGATTCAAGGAGAAAAACAAAGTTGTGACTGATGGCTCAACATTGTCAATCAAGTCAATCCATTCTCATGATAAAGACAATGTTCAGGAACAAGGTTAAAACTTTAAGACTTATTAATGAGTTAATAAAGCTTAAAGTTTTTAATGATTTTCTAAGTTTGGCAAATTTGATCAAATAACGTATCTACGAGATGACACGGTTAGAAATCGCCTATGTGAGTGTGAAGTGTAAATCGTTTCAAATTGAATCTTATGTCAAAATCCTATTCTCTATACAGTCATGAAATCAGGAGGTGTTCATGGCTGAAACGAACACAACAGTAAGAACCATAAACAGTAAGGGTTAATTGTATGACATATGGTTATATGGGTACACACTAAATCTCGACGGTTCAAAGATATCGTATCTACCGATTGACCAAGTATATCCGACATATGTTCACTACGGAAAGTCCAAGGTGAAACCTACATATCCAGATACAATTATTTCTTTCCTGCAAATTACACACTTTTTTGTGCATTTCTATGTTATAACAATTCCCATCAATGTGGGTCATTGTTGGGTATGTAGCAAGAATTTATTGGAGATACAGGAAAAGAAGGAACTTGAAAAGTTGGGAACTTGAAGAGCTGGAAACTTAAAAAGTCCTCTTATGCTTTAGTAAAAAGGCATTTGTCCCTCATCGGTGGTGGAACTAAAATTAGGAGAGTTTAAATATAGAAACACTCCTATTAATTGTTAAAAGGGCTGGAAAGACGGACTCCCCTCGTTCCATCGTCGTCATTGCTCGCTCGGCTCGACTTCGGCTTTGGAAAATGATCGATCGAGAGATTATTTTTTGGACAAAATTTTTTAAATGATTTATTTAATTAATTAAATTAAATTAAATGGCCAAACCGGTTTCAATTAATTAGTTGATAACATAAATGTTTTCAATTATTTAGTTGAGATTAAAAGAAACAATTCAATTTTTTAGTTGAATAACCCGACTCGACTCGGATATGTGCGACCTGATTTAAATCTTTCCTAGTTTTATTTGAATTTTCCACCGTTTGGAAATGTCTGTAATGAAAGGTTGCAACTTTAAGGAACAGCCAGGACCGTTTGAAAGGTTTCAACCTTTCATTAATGGTTGTGTGGATTCTGAAAGGGTTACAACCTTTCAGAATCTGTTCCTCTTGCATATAAATACCATTTATTCCTTAGGATTTTTCCTTACATATTTTTCTGATTTCTTCTTCTTGTTCTACACATAAATATTCTTCACGTACTTTAACTGTTGTTGAGTGTTTCACTGACACCAGAGTTTTTGGTACCTACACGCTGGTGATTGAGATCATTTTATCGTGGACGACATATTCCAAATCAAACCTCGGATACTAAAGGGTAATAATTTCCTTAAGGGACACTATGAATTTAGTGGACTTGATCTTTTTCCTGTTCAAAATTTTCTTTTCCAGATTCTGGTACGTTATAGATATTATTATTTCTCAATTAATTTCTATTCATCTTTCTTACTGATTCATCAAACTTTGGTTATTTCGTGTTTCTGCAAAATTTTGTTAGAATAAGTAATTTTGGTTTTTCAGAAACAGGTTAATAACACTACTCCATTGTCAAACTTTAAAGATTTAATACTAAGATAACATTGATTTTCTACTAAAGCTTTAAATTTTTTTAAAATATCAAAGACTAAGCTCTTCAGTCTAATGAAATAAACACAACAGATTCGTGTGTAGTCATCTCTAAAAAGGATAAAGTATTTGTGACCACTCAATGAATCTATGTTTTATTTGGATTGCAAACATCCGTTTGAATGAGCTGAAGTTTCTGGTTAACTCTCCATACTTGATGTAACGACCTGTTTAGTCGTTTTGAGCAGCAGATTTTATTTCTGGAAAAACTGTGTGAGTCGACGGAACCCACGACGGACCGTCATGGGCGCGACGGGCCGTCGAGGGTGTCTCGTTCCAGAAGACTTAGACTTCTGAAATTTGGGTACTGGAATCGACTCTCTGAACTTGGCGACGGACCTGCAGGACGAACCGTCGTGGGCACGACGGACCGTCGCAGGTGTCTCGTTCCA
>NC_028648.1:67727620-67741858 GCF_001406875.1 Solanum pennellii
CTTCTTAGAATACTCTTAGTTTAGTAATTTGATCATAGATGTTCTTGTGGTGATGACTTTCAGATTTTGGGGAATAATAGATGTTGAATTTTAGAAGTTATTGAATTGGTTTTTATTAATGAGTTTAAGTCTTCCGCATTACTTTCTGTTGATATTAAATTGAAATGTTAAGGTTTAGATTGGTTGGTTCGCTCACATAGGAGGGTAAGTGTGAGTGCCAGTCGCGGCTCGGTTTTGGGTCGTGACACTTGATTGGATTGATATGTTAATTTTTTTTATTCTCCAATTGGAAATTTTCACAAACTTGAGCATTAGAAAGAAATTCAAGCATATTTTCACTAGCTCCTTCTATTCCATCTTTGCGATGCTTCTCAAATTGAAGTGACCAAACCTTTTATGTCATATGCTTGTACATGTTTGTGAAGTAATAGTTTAAGAATGCTCAGTTATTTTATCCCTATCAACTAAAATATTTTGTTTCCCATGTTGACATAAATTAATTCTACTCCAAAAGGGCCAAAAGCAACTCATTCACGATTCTTAAAATGCTGAGTATAAATATTTTCAAGGATTTGTCCAACACTCAATAAATTTTGAGTCATATCAGGTGTGTACAAAACATCAGGAATAGTTTTGATACCTGATATTTTTGAGATAGATAATGTACCCTCACCATCTCCCGTTTGTACTTAAGATTTGCAGGTACGATCAAGGAATTTGAACATTTCAGCATCATTGCACAAGTGATGTGTGCAACAATTATCAAGAATCCATGAAACGGAGGATCCATTGATTAAAAGGTATGAAATTGCAAATAGTTACTCCTCATGTATTTCTTAAACTTCGGCTACTTGTGCTTGCAAACCACCGTAGGCTTTTGATCTTTAATTGCATACCTTGGATATGTGCCCTCTCTGCTTACAGTTGTCGCAAATAGCACCGACTCTACCAATAGTACTTCTCCAGATGCGTAGTTCTTTTACAATGTTTGCACGGAGGGAACTTCTGCTTCACATCATCATTATTTCCTCCATCATGCTTGTCGTTATTCTTTTAGTTGAATTGTTTCTTTCCTTTACCAAATATTTTCTTTTGTATAGAGAAATCTGTTTCAGTGAACTTGACTCGTCTCATAGTCCTCCTTTGATCTTATGCTTGAAGAGCACTACTTAGTTCACCTAGGGAAAGTTTGTCCAGGTCGTTGGATTCTTCAAGAGAGGAAATCATAGATTCAAGCCTCTAAGTGAGAGTCACAAAAAATTTCTTTTGAATTCGTTCGTCCGAAATTCTTCACCAAGAAGTCTAATGTTATTAAAAATGAAAGAAATTCGATCAACATATGTACCGATTGTTTCATCCTCCTGGATATTGAAGGACTCAATCTCTCTTTTCAGGTTCAACACTTGCATTTGATATGTTCTATCGCTTCCTTGATATTCTTCTTTCAACCAATCTCAAACCTCTTTTTCTTTTATGCAAGCCATGATGAAGCAAGCTTCCATAATGTATGAGCCAACTCTAAAAGTTATAAAGTATGATAAATTGAGCAAAGCACCGATAGACTAGTAATGAGCTTGTGAAAGGACATGTAAGCCTCATGGGATGAGACTACCACCAAGATGGATAAGGGTCTCCAAAATCTCCGAGTCTTTGAACTATGTTGCCAGCATTGGTTACTACCTAGTGGATCCACCTAAGAAAGCTAGAACGTATTCAGTTTCACTTTGGCCGGTGAACCACCTCTTTTCAGTGTGACGAAGACACATGATTTCATGGTAGCTTTATGATCTATGTAAGTTTATGCTAAAGATTTCTTTAAGAAAGTAAGAAAGAAAGAAAGTTCAAAGTGAACATGAAATGAAAGAATAAGAAATGTACAAAGTGAACTAAGTAAGCAAAAGCATAAGTATATCAAATCATCAGTGTTTGATAAGAATGAAGTTTTAAATGTTATTGGCTTATGCCAATAAACGGAGCAAAACATAATGGCTCAAATATTGGATTATGAATATATACCCCAGCATCTTTATATTATACAAATGATGAAATAATGGGCATAGCCAATAAAGATTGGCTTATAAAGATTTCATGCCCAACTTATCAAGAATGGAAAGAATAACTTGTGAGTAGGGTAGTCAAATCATTTCCTTAGTCTTTTGGATTACTTATTTGATACATTGTAGGAATGGGACTACAATGAACCATTGCACTCGTAAGTAAATCGTACAATCAAATGAGATCATTGAACTACACAACAAAAAGAAGAAAAGACTGAAAAACAAACTAAGTCTGGGAAGAGGAGCTCTCAGCTTAAGAGGGAGCAAAAATATTAATTTTCGTTTGAGTTGTTCTAAAATTATGGTCATGATTCCAAGGTCTCATGTTCATATAGAAAATGAGTTGTGTGCTTTATATGCATGAAAATATGTCATATTCATAGAATGATTCATAAAATAACGAATTAGGAAAGTAAAATTACCTCACTTTCCAAATATGGCATGTTGCTATAGGAAGAGCTTTCCTTGATCATGCATAGTCCTAATGTGTTTATGTGCATGCACCCATACTTAGTACAAGTGTGTACTAACCCATATACAAATACTATTTTTATAGGTGCAGGTCCTTAAAGAAGATTGAAAATCAATTGAAGCCGTTTGGACTAGTACCTCTAGACTTTGGTAGGTCTTCTTGAGTTCGAGGATGCCTACGCTTTATAATCTAGCTTTAGTAAATTAGACATAGCTAGTGGATTTTGTCCCTAGCGTTTCCTTTCAAACATTTGTTCAAGCTTTCGTATTAAGGCTGGTTTGGCAACTATTAATGATATTATGAATTCTCCATTTCAATTGTTCAATTTGTTAATAGATGGTTGTTTATGTTGAGCTTTTAGTGTATCACTCTTATGCAGAAATTATATGAAGTCTAAGTACACTTCATCAAAGCTAAAAAGATTTAAATTTTCCACTAAATTTAACTGTATGATTGTGATGAAAGCAAAGAAGAAGCTTGTCTGCGACCTCTGAGAGGTTAACGACGTCGGTCTCATCTAGGGTCTAGGACCCGAGTGTGACACCACCATAAGTGGACCATACCAATCATCACAATTCAAGTCCTATACTACACAATATAGAGGGAATTAGGTTAACATACCATCATTCTATCAAGAACACGTCCAATCCGTAGTCATTCCAACCAATTCAATTCACAAAGGATCTCACCAATAGTCATACACACCAATCCAATCCAATAATCAAACAATACAATGAATAAACATAACACAGCATGAGAATTATCAAACTGAGGCAGCCTATATACAATTCTAACATGATGATTACATAATTCAACAATACAATACAATCTACACAATAATAAAACACTATTAAGTCATGATCAATCACCCATATTAGAGACAAAAATAAGGAAATCATGGTTTGCATGGGTTCGTAGAGTTTTTGACTTAAAATCATCAAGTTAACATCAATTCAATCGTATGTCATTGATTCAAATTGCTTTATGCAAGAACCCATGGCTAGAATTCAATTTAGAATATTTTATGTTTTGAGAAGTCTTAGAAAAGCCTTTGAAGTTTTTATCCTTAACGAAAGAGAGTTCAATTTTAAAACACCATACCTTGATGAAGTCAATCCACGAAAATGATAAAGAATTGATGGAGAATCAAGCTCCAATCTCCCTTGAAGCTTCAATGGAGTTCTAGAGGATTCTTTTAGGGTCTTGGGTTGTGATTTTGAAATAATGAACTCAATTATATGTTCCATACTTCTAAACCCACTTAAAATACCCAAAATACCCTTAAGTAGTCACCCCAAAACTATTTTTAGAATGCTAGGTGAAATACCCAAAACACCTCTCCTTTGGTCGAGGCTCTGCAGAAAATTTTACCGGTGTCAATCGATGTCAGGAACTACAAAGCGTAGACCATTCCACGGCCCGTTCCCGGTGCCTCGTTGTTTTGGTCAGAGACCAACCTATGGGGGCTGATCTCCCATCACTAAGTATGGGACTACGCCCGAATAGACAAGGCGTCAATGGAGAAGTTTCTGATCCAAATATACTCGTGTTGAGGTTAGGAACCTCGAACATCAATTTGAACCAAAACAAACATGTAAAACATGCCAAGAACACTAGAACACACAAGCACATCTCAAGGCTATCTTTCGAACGTCTCCGGACGTTCTTAGACGTTTGACCTCCGAACTCTTCCAAACTTTAAACACTGCCACTAAAAAATATTATTAACCATTTTAAGACTTTAAAACATCATGATACACATGTTAGCCTCTAGCTTCACTTAGTTCATTTAGGGACATTACAACTTTGAGAGCTTCCGCTATTGAGATTTTTCTTTCCACAAATAGATAAATTAATAACGTAAAAAATCATTGACAAAGGTGATAAAATCTCCACCTAAAGATGGAATATAAAAGGGTCAGCAAATGTCAGGGTGTATAATTTTAAGAAGCTGAGTGCTCTTTGTGGCACCTTTCGTGGTATGTTTGGTTTGCTTTCCTTTAATTCAATCCAAACATATCTCAAGATCAGAAAAATTCAAATTCGGAAGAATTTCATTCTTTACCAATATTTTTATCATTGTTTAGATATGTGACCCAAAACTGTATGCGGCAAATAAACAAAATTTTCATTTAGTGAACTACGTGTAATTCCAACATTTTGATGTATTGTAAGAAGGCACACTAAAAATTATTATCGAGTTTCAATCTATATAAACCATAAATAAGAACACCAAAACCATAACAAAAATATTCTTATATATATTGAAACATCCATTTTAAAACTTAAAATAAAATCCAAAAACATCAAGTTTTGAATGAGAAATCAAATTCCTAGAAATTGAAGGAACGTAAAAAGTCTGTAATAGATCAATGTTATGTCCAATCTCCAAGATCAATTGATAAGTCCATATGCCTTCAGTTTGAGCCTTCATGTGATTTCCCATGAACAAGAAATTCTTATTTGGGTTGTAGTTTGGATTCTTATTTATGTTTCTGGATATCTTTCTGGTAATGTCCTTTCTTTTTACAAAAACGACAAATATCAGCCTTAAGTTCTTTATGATCATTATGTGGAAATTTAGTCGATGTTTTTTTCTTCTTAAACTTGTTAGCCTTCACTTTAAGTCCTTTACGCGCTCCTTGACCCATAAGGTTAATGGAATTACCTCATTGTTTCTTAATTCTTGATTCCTTTGGAGTAAGCATTCTGAATAATTCACTAACATCCCACTTATCCTTAATAGTCTTATAGTAAATTGAGAATGGTCCAACTCAAGAGGTCACGAGTTCATAATAAACTAAACTAAGAAGGTGTCATCCACTTCATCCCCAAGGTACAAAATCTTGATGCAATGTTGGTCATCTCAATTATATGATTTTTCATACCACGCGACCCATCAAACTACATGGTCTTGAGTTCAACCATTAGTGTACTGATATACCGTGGTTTCACGGTATAACTAATACTTTTTCCTTAAGTTTAGTGTGTCCGAAAGCCTTTTTGTGCTAATTTTGATATAAGTTTCTCTTTGTTTTGCAGGACATCTGTCCAAAGCTGATTGCGGAGATTTTGAGCGAAAAAATGCGGAAGAGACCACCTACGGAGCTTATGGCGGTCCGTCGTGCCTGTGACGGTCCGTAGGTGGCAGCGTAGTGCAGCCGCTGAAGGAAGATGGGGAAGTCTGACCAAGTGTGGGATTACGAAGCTTGTGACGGTCCGTCATGGCTATGACGGTCCGTCCTGCAGGTTCGTCGTCAAGTTCAGAGAAGTGATCCCAGTACCCAGATTTCGAGAGTTGAAGTATTTTGGAACGAAGACCCTCGACGGACCGTTGTGCCTATGACGGTCCGTCATACTTGCTGTCGAGGGGAATGAAGAAAGCAGCAGAAGAAATTGCACCAAGTATGGGACGACGGAGTCCACGACGGTCCGTTGTGACCACGACGGTCCGTCGCGGGGTCCGTCGACCCAGCCGCGTTTTGGCAGATTTCCAGCAATTAGAATCCTTGTTTAATTAGGTTTTTATTTTTTTATAAATAGTTCAAAAAACCTCGTTTTTGAGGTTAGACACCCGATAGTTAGACACCTGATAGTTAGAAACCTGATAGTTAGACACCTGCTAGTTAGACACCTGATAGTTAGACTCTTAGATTGTTAAAACTCCGTATTGGTAAACATTGGATTGTGAGATTCTTGATAATCATTAGACATTTCGTGAGATTATCGATTACTTTGAGAATTCTTGCAAGTGATTTTTGGTGATTAATGAAGCAAACTTTTGGAATTTATTCTTTCTCATTGAAGTAAGTACATGAACTCTTATAAATCTATTTGAATATTGTGTTTATGGCTATGAGTAACTAAACTCCATAACTAGGGTTGTGGGAACCATAGGCAAATAATGAGATAAACCCTAACTAAAATAACAATTCTCGAATAGTGTCTTGCATGTATTAATAATTCTTTCGCTTAGAAGTCTTTTTAACGGATGATCAACGTTAGAACTCGCCTTAATGCTACTTGCCGGACCAAGGAGGTAGATAATAGGAAAAGAATTATTAACATAGATTTAGTGTATACTATCTAATAGGCTAGTATTGATTGGTACGAGGTAATAACTTAGTCAAATATCGAATACGATGCTTAATATGAGGTAAAGATAAGGGTTAGGAAAGCAACACACGTAGCCGGACCAAGGTGCGGAGTGAGATTTTCTAGATGCCGGACCAAGGATTTAGAAATACATAACTTATCACTTTGCATGCAAGATACTAGGAAAGAATTGTTATAGTTAGAATTATCAAGTTATGAACCTGTGGGGAACACGTAAACCCTAGTTACTTTGATTAACTGATTAAAACCCAACTTTCAAACTCATTAAGTGTCTCTTTCAATTTAGTTAATTCTTTTTACTTATTAGGAAATACAAACCCCCCTTTTTACATTTTTATGTTTTTACTTTCTAAGGAAGTTATCAACCGAACAATAGTAATAACAAGTTGAAGTTAAGTCTAGACTATTTTCCTCGTGGGAACGATCCCAACCTCACTAGTTGGGTTATTTACTTGACACGACCGCTTTACTTCTTATTTGAGAAGTAAGTTTGAGCGTATCAAATTTTGGCGCCGCTGCCGGGGAAAATAGCTTTTAGATTAACTTGAACTTATTACTATAGTTTAGTTGATATTTTCTTGATTTTACTTTGTTTTATTGTTTTTGATTTCTTTTCAGAACTATCCTCCTTGTATGCCAAATACACGGAGAGGAAGAGAACCGCTGTTTCCCTACGATCACGAGTTAGAGCGTACACTGCGCAATATGAATCGTAATTTGGGAATAAATGATGAGGATCCGAACCAGAACATCCCAGCTCCGGTTGATGTTCATGGTCAGATGTTACCCGATGCTCCGGGTGAACATCAACAGAGGGGACAGAATCCCGCTCCACGGCCCCAAGCATACTACAGAGGCTATGATGACATAGCAGATTCGGATGGGCCACTGGTTTTGCCTCCTCTACCCACTGGCCACACTTTTGTGGTAACTAGTAGTCTGATGCAAATGCTCACTGCCAGAGGTTTGTTTTCAGGGCTACCTTCTGAGGATCCACATGCCCATATAGCTAAGGTAAGGGCAGTGTGTAAAAGCTGTGTGGGGAGGCCTGATTTGGATCTAGATGTAATAGGGCTCAGAGTGTTTCCTCTCTCACTGACGGGAGAGGCTGCTATTTGGTTCACTGAGCTCCCATACAACTCCATCTTTACTTGGAATCAACTGAGGGATGTCTTCTTAGCACGCTACTATCCGGTCTCCAAGAAACTAAACCACAAAGACAGGGTGAATAACTTTGTGGCACTACCAGGAGAGTCAGTTAGTAGTTCTTGGGATAGATTCACCTCATTCTTGAGAAGTGTTCCAAATCACCGTATAGATGATGAGTCACTGAAAGAATACTTCTACAGGGGACAAGATGATAACAACAAAGCGGTATTGGACACTATAGCCGGTGGATCTTATGGAGAATGTCCTTATGCTGAGATCGCTGAAAAATTAGAAAAAATCTCCCGGAATAACAAAGCTTGGAGTACTAGAAAATCTGATACAGGGAGAAACACCTTTGCAGTGCAGTCCACTCACAACCCAGCCACAGATGACATTCGTGAAGAAATGGCTCAGATGAGAACTGAGCTTGGGTTGGTACTAAAACATGTCACTGGGGGTGCAGAAAAGATTAATGCAGTCAACTACTTGGCTAAACCACCACCTCCAAACGATGAGTGTTATTATGAGGAGGATTCCTATGCAGTAAATGAACAGATGGGGGGTTTCCGACCAAGCGCCCAAGGCTCAAATCAGGATAATTGGCGCCAAGGTCAAGGGAACCAAGGTCGGAACTATGGTAACTACAATCGTGAGGGTCATTATGTCCGAGATGGAAACTACAATCGCGACAACAACTTCAACAGGGGTAACTATGGTAATAGAAACGACAGGAATGGACCCTATGTTCCTCCTCAAAATCGTGAAGTTACTCCTAGGGATGGTGGAGGTAGTATGTCGCGAGTTGAGGATATGTTGCATAAAATGATGAGGAGGTTCGATGCTAGTGATGAGCACAATAAAGAGTTGAGAAATGATTTAGCGGGTATTGGGCAAAAAGTTGATACCCATGCAATATCAATTAAGCAACTTGAGTTACAATTGGCCCAATTATCTGCAACAGTGAACACACGGCAACCGGGCACTCTTCCTAGCAACACTGTCCAAAATCCGAAAAATGATGGACATTGTATGGCAATTACTACTCGCGGTGGCAAGCAAACCATTGACCCACCTATGCCATCTGATGAGAAAAAGGTGACAAAAGAATCTGATAAAGTGGTAGAAGTTGATGCTGAATTAGAGGATAACACTGCAAAAGATGCTGAAGTGCCTAAAAAGGTAACTCCTATGCCTAGGCCACCACCCCCATTTCCTCAAAGATTATTGAAAAAGACCGAGGATGGCAAATATCGGCGTTTTATAACAATGTTGAAGCAACTTTCTATCAATGTCCCTTTGGTAGAAGCTTTAGAACAAATGCCCGGTTACGCCAAATTTATGAAAGATCTGGTCACAAAGAAAAGATCGGTCACTTTTGAGGATGATGATAGAATGCAGCATTGTAGTGCTATTGCTACAAGATCTCTGGTCCAAAAGAAAGAAGATCCGGGTGCGTTCACTATTCCTTGTACAATCGGGCTATTACATTTTGCGAAAGCATTATGTGATCTGGGGGCAAGCATAAATCTCATGCCCCTCTCGATTTACAAGAAGTTGGGTTTGGGTGACCCAAAGCCCACTGCGATGCGGCTACTGATGGCTGATCGAACAGTAAAACGGCCTATAGGGATACTCCACGATGTGCTAGTAAAAGTGGAGTCATTCATATTTCCAGCAGATTTTGTTATTCTTGATTGCGAGGTCGATTTTGAAGTGCCCATTATTCTTGGGAGGCCATTCCTTGCTACGGGAAGAGCCTTAGTAGACATGGAAAAGGGGCAGATGAAATTTCGGTTGAACAATGAGGAAGTGACCTTTAATATTTGTAGGTCCATGAGGCAGAGTGGTGAGCTCCAATCGGCATCTGCTATATCCTACGACATGGGTGAGACATCTGAGGCACAAATAGAAGAACGTCTAGGTGTAGAATCATTAGCGGTAGTAATAATGAACTTTGATAGTGATTGCATTGAAGAGTATGAGTCATTAGTTGTGGCTCTTGACCGAGGTGATGTTCGGTTTAAACCAAAGAAATTTGAGCTTGATATGAAGAATCGCGAGTCCCCACCCGCGAAACCATCTATAGAGGAGGCTCCAAAAATAGAACTAAAAGCTCTCCCACCTCATCTCAAGTATGAATTCTTAGGAAATGGTGACACTTAGCCGGTAATCATTGCATCAGACCTGGATGATCAACAAGTTCAAAGTTTGGTGAAGGTACTAAAAAGGTTCAAAAGAGCTATTGGGTGGACTATTGCGGACATTATTGGTATCCCTCCTGGTATTTGCTCTCATAAAATCCAACTCATGCCTGATCATAAGCCGAGTATTGAGCACCAGAGATGCTTAAATCCTCCTATGCAAGAGGTCGTGAAGAAGGAAATCATTAAATTGTTAGATGCCGGAGTAATCTACCCAATCGCCGATAGTAGTTGGGTATGCCCGGTTCAGTGTGTACCTAAGAAAGGGGGAATGACTGTGGTCCCCAACGAAAAAAAAGAACTTGTTCCAATGCGACCGGTTACTGGTTGGAGGGTATGTATGGATTACCGTAAACTTAACTCATGGACTGAAAAAGACCATTTTCCTATGCCCTTCATGGATGAGATGTTGGATAGACTTGCCGGAAAAGGGTGGTACTGTTTTCTTGATGGATATTCGGGGTATAATCAGATTTCTATTGCACCAGAAGATCAAGAGAAAACCACTTTTACTTGTCCATATGGGACCTTTGCGTTCAGAAGAATGCCGTTTGGGTTGTGCAATGCACCCGCAACATTTCAGAGATGTATGATGTCGATATTTTCTGACATGGTGGAGGATACTATAGAAGTCTTTATGGATGATTTTTCTGTGGTTGGTGATTCATTCGAGCGGTGTTTGACCAATTTATCTGAGGTCCTTAAGAGATGTGAAGACTGCAATTTAGTACTAAACTGGGAAAAGTGTCATTTCATGGTGAAAGAGGGTATTGTGTTGGGTCATCGCATTTCAGAAAAGGGCATAGAGGTTGATCGAGCTAAAGTCGAGGTAATAGAGAGACTTCCCCCACCGATCTCTGTGAAAGGTGTGAGAAGCTTTCTTGGGCATGCAGGTTTCTACCGGAGATTCATCAAAGACTTTTCAAAGATTGCACACCCATTGTGCAAACTGCTGGAGAAAGATTGTAAATTTTGTTTTGATGAATCTTGTCTTAAGGCATTCAGTGAGCTAAAGGAAAAATTGGTGTCTGCGCCTATCATTATTTCTCCGGATTGGAACAGTCCATTTGAGGTGATGTGCGATGCTAGTGGGGTGGCTCTTGGTGTAGTACTGGGACAGAGGAAAAACAAAATCCTTCACCCCATCTACTATGCTAGTAAAGCCCTAAATGAAGCTCAGAAGAACTACACAGTGACTGAGCAAGAACTCCTTGCAGTAGTTTTTGCTTTTGAGAAATTTCGCTCCTATTTGCTAGGTACTAGAGTTATAGTGCATACTGACCACTCAGCATTGAGATATTTGATGGCAAAGAAGGATGTTAAACCTAGGCTGATTCGTTGGGTATTACTGCTACAAGAATTTGACTTTGAAGTGAAGGATAGAAAAGGAACTGAAAACCAAGTTGCTGATCACTTGTCTCGTCTAGAGGATGAAGCTATGAGAGAGTTAGGGGATAAGACTGACATTGATGATACTTTCCCCGATGAACATGTATTAGCCGCTTCACAAGACTTGATCCCATGGTTCGCAGATTTTGCGAACTATCTGGCTAGTGATATTGTTCCACCAGACTTGTCCTTTCATCAAAGAAACAAGTTCATGTACGATGTGAAGAAGTTCTTTTGGGATGAACCATACTTGTATAGGAGTTGTGCCGACAAGATTATTCGGCGTTGTATGCCAGAATCTGAGATGTTGAGTGTGTTGGAGGCATGCCATTCCTCACCCGTTGGTGGATATCACAGTGCTATCCGAACCGCTCATATGATATTACAATGTGGTTACTATTGGCCAACTCTTCATCAAGATGCTCATGGGTTTGCTAAAGCATGTGACAGATGCCAACGAGATGGTGGTATTTCAAGAAAGCAAGAGCTCCCTCTACACCCCATTCTTGTGATTGAGTCATTTGATGTTTGGGGTATTGACTTTATGGGCCCTTTCGTGAGTTCTCATGGGATGAAGTACATTCTAGTAGCAGTTGATTATGTATCTAAATGGGTCGAAGCCAGAGCCCTCGCAAACAATGAAGGGAAGAGTGTCACTGAATTTTTGAAAAAGAATATATTCTCTCGTTTTGGCACCCCAAGGGCCATTATAGTGATGGGGGCTCCAACTTCTGCAACAGATTGTTCAAGGGGTTATTGGAGAAATACGGGGTTCGCCATAACGTGGACACTCCTTACCACCCTCAAACTAGTGGGCAAGTTGAAGTGTCGAATCGGGAGATCAAACAGATATTGTCAAAAACAGTGAATGCTAGTAGAACGGATTGGTCGAGGAGGCTTGATGATGCTCTTTGGGCCTACCGGACAGCATATAAGACTCCCATAGGTATGTATCCATACCAACTTGTATATGGGAAAGCTTGTCATCTTCCGGTTGAGTTAGAGCATAAAGCCATGTGGGCTATGAAGAAGTTAAAAATGGATTGGAGCGAAGATGCAGAGAAACGGTTAAATGGGTTGAATGAACTTGATGAATTTCGCATGAAAGCCTATGAAAGGTCAGCCCTATACAAAGAAAGGATGAAGAAGTACCATGACAACAAAATTGAAAAACGAGAGTTTATGGTCGGGGATTTGGTTCTTTTATTCAATTCCAGATTGCGCTTGTTTCCAGGCAAACTCAAGTCCAAATGGACTGGTCCTTACACGGTTACCCAACTATTCCCTCATGGAGCAGTTGAGTTGGAAACTAAGGAGGGTGTGCGGTTCAAGGTGAATGGACAGCGCATAAAAATCTATTTCGGGCATGCTGAATCGGCAAATGAAGTGTAGAGGCATACCATCTTGATGAAGTCTGAGTAATCAAGTGTCCCAGTCGTGCCGCAACATTAAATCAGGCGCTTGTTGGGAGGCAACCCAATACTTATCATCTTTTTAGTCATGGTAGCATTTTTCCATTAATGGGTTTTAAATTTGCAGGCACATCACCAGGAAATTCTGCAGAAAAAAAATTACTCTGCAGCAGTCACTGACGGACACATCGACGGACCGTTGTGCCTGTGACGGACCGTCGTATGCATCCGTCGTACCAGGTACGTTTTTCTGCTATTTTGAAATTAGGGCACACACGACGGAACCAACGACGGGTCGTCACAACTACGACGGACCGTCGTCGGGGAACCGTCGCGTGATTAATGAATTATACCCGACCCAACCCGGCTGGACCCTTTTTCAAAATCTGACCGTTTATACTCCCCACCCCTCCATATTTCACCCCATTACTTTCTTATTTCTCCCATTCTCTCTTTTCAACTTCCCCATTCCCTCCCACCGATCATTGCCCCCACAATTCTCCAAAGCCTTAAAATTATTATCTACTAGTCGGAGCTGCTGCTGTAGGTGTCTACCTTGCCACCGAGTACCTTTGCATCTATTTTTCTCCATTTCTACGGTATGTGTCTCTAATTTATACTCATTTATCTTGCATTTTTGTTACTAGTTAGTATTAAGCTTAGTTCCTCATAGTATTTTGTTTACTTTATACGATTCTGCCTGACCTAGGTTACAAATGTTCGAAATTGCCATGTTGACAACCCTAGCCATAGGTGATTTTGCACTGCTAGTCTCCTAGGTTGTTGGGATAGACAAATATAGGTCCAAAACACTACAAGACCATGTGGGTTCATCGGGGATGCATAGGGTACCCCCCGTTCTGTCACTGTTATTCAGAACGAGACCCCGATGACGGACCGTCGTACACACGACGGACCGTCGTACGGTCCGTTCCAAAAGACCTAGCACCCTGCCCCAACGGACACATGTGACGGATCGTCTTCTTCGCGACGGTCCGTCCTGCACAACCGTTCCGGTTGTCAGAGACCCTATTTCTAAGGGTCTCTCATTTTTTTTCCCAAGTGTCCTGCACGACCGTCATGATGGTCATAGACCCCTCCGCTAAGGGTCTCCAATATTTTTCTAAGTGTCCTACGACGGACCGTCGTACCCTCGACGGTCCGTCCTGCACGACCGTCACGATGGTCAGAGACCCCTCTGCTAAGGGTCTCTAATATTTTTCTAAGTGTCCTACGACGGACACCTACGACGGACCGTCGTACTCACGACGGTCCGTCCTGCATATACCGTCATGCTAGTCAAAGACTCTCCTTCAGGGTTCTTTATATATACATAGACCAAGTAAAACACGACGGACCTCATGACGGTCCGTCATAGCCACGACGAGCTGTCATCTGGCCCGTCGTGTGATACAGTTTCAATATCACTGACACACTATTTT
>NC_028648.1:67742104-67743359 GCF_001406875.1 Solanum pennellii
GCATCCTACGTAGCGACTCTCCGATCACAGATCGATAGGCGGGCTTCTCCCGCTAAACAGGCCCCACTGGAGCAGGTTCAAGTCCGAGGCGTGCAGGTTGACGTTTCCCTGCCAGCCAACCGCCGGTTTCTATACGGCGAGAGTGCAGATGCTACTCGGACCCCCATCACTGCCGAGTTTGACTACCGCTGGCAGATAGTAAAGGATGGACAGTTCTTGCACGAGCCAGCACTGAGAGAGACCACCAAGAGGTGGATGGCCCTGCACCTGTCAGTAGATGGAGAGGGTGCCGATTGGCTCACTGAGCCGAAGGGGGCCATCAAGAAGGCCAACCTCACGTTCATAGCAAAGTTCTTGTGGCTGCTCGACCGTCACTGCCTTTCCCCCCCAGCTGCTGATAACATCATTACCTGGGATCGAGCAGTGTTGATGGCGGCGATGATAGCCGGATTCGAGGTGGACTTCGCATGGCTTCTCCAGGCAGTCATGCACGAGAGGGAATTCAAGGTCACTACTACCTACCCCTTCCCATGTATGATATTTTCCCTTTGCAGGTCTGCAGGTGTGCCCATATTGCACATAGATCAGTTGAAGACCCCGCAGGGCACCGTTGACGTCGGCCTCATCAGAGACGAGGCCAATGAGTTGGCCCCACGTAGAGGGGCCCGTCCAGAGCTACCACCACTTGCTGATGATCTTGCTGATACGGTAGCCCAGGCCCGCACAGCTACACAGGCATCCACTGACACTACCCCCGTCGAGTCTATCCCGGGTAGTAGCACAGCCCCGAGCTCCTCTCGCACAGCCCCTTTACCGGTACTGGTCCCGCTTGCTAGGGTCCAAAAACTAGAGGCACAAATCGCCACTCTTCTGCATCATATCCAGTCGTGGATGCAGAAGTTGATTACTGAGTCTGAAGCGCGTCTAGAGAGGGAGATGCAACAGTTTACTGAGCGGAAGATTGCTGAGGTCAACCAGCGTCTGGACGCCTTTGAGTTGAGAGTGTTAGCCCGACCAGCCCCTCCGGTGGATGTGTCGACTCTTCAGGCTGCAGTCGACAGTCTTCGTGCAGACATCGACACGATCCTAGAGGCGAGGGTGCCGGAGTCTGAGGCCCCTTCTGTCGAGCCTGCTGAGGACACCGTGCTAGCGGCCCTGTTTACTACTTCAGAAATTCCACCACCTCCCCCTCGAGAGACTGCCAAGAGGCGTAGGGTTCAAGCAGAGGATGAGGCGCGAGCAAGGAAGAAGGAGC
>NC_028648.1:67746870-67775794 GCF_001406875.1 Solanum pennellii
ACACGTAGCCGGACCAAGGTGCGGAGTGAGATTTTCTAGATGCCGGACCAAGGATTTAGAAATACATAACTTATCACTTTGCATGCAAGATACTAGGAAAGAATTTTTATAGTTAGAATTATCAAGTTATGAACCTGTGGGGAACATGTAAACCCTAGTTACTTTGATTAATTGATTAAAATCCAACATTCAAAGCTGTTAAGTGTCTCTTTCAATTGCGTTATTTATTTTCACTCATTTAGAATTAGAAACCCCCCTTTTATTGTTATTTACTTTCCAAGGAAGTCATTGACCAAACAATAGTAATAACAAGTTGAAGTTAAGTCTAGACCATTTTCCTCGTGGGAACGATCCCAACCTCACTAGTTGGGTTATTTACTTGACACGACCGCTTTACTTCTTACTTAAGAAGTAAGTTTGAGCGTATCATGTACCAACAAGAGACTTATCAGCAGAACTATAATGTTCATCCACAAACTTTATGTACTCCCAAGCACTTTCAATTTGTATAATAACACTCTTAATGTTGGTAGCGAGTCTAACAACCCTAAAAAATTAATATGCTAAGTAATGCTTAATTTGTCTAGAATGCCTACGATTAGACCGGGTTCACAAGGATTGATGCGCATAGAACCAGACCTCTAAACCCTTGCTACAACCAAGCCAACTAACTTGGGGAGTTATTGGAGCTAGAAAATTTTGGGTCCAACCATGTAGGGCTCTCAAATACGAAGATTTACTTGAATGAGTCTTTACTGGACTTAAAAAGGGAAAATCTAAGGTTTTGAGGGTCTAGGGGTAAAATGGTCTTTTTCCAGGCTAAGGATAGTGTCATAATTACCCTAAATATATAATTAATTATTTAATTAATAAGGTGGAGGGGCATTTTGGAAAGAGAGGGCCAAAAATTTGCTCTTGAAGTGAAGTCTTGCTCCACCCGGTTCGAACCTAGGTGGAAGCAATGAATTAAATTATTTTTAATTTAAGTTGTTAAATTAATGAAATAATTTATATTTATTATTTATTAACTGAGTTAAAATAAAAGGAAATCAGATCTTTAATAATTAAATAAAAACCCTAATTGACTAAGTCCTAAACTAGACTCCTAATCCTAAAAGAACTCTTCTCTCCCACGCTCATCTCTCTCTCTCATGTCTCAATCACTCTCACTCACGATTCTCTCTGCAAAATAACTTCAAAAACAGTAGTTAAACAAAAGTTCTTCACACTTGAAGAACTCACAACAAAAATATAAGAAAACAAATAAAATCAATCACCTAGGCAAAGAGATGTTTTTCCGTCGAGTTGGTATTGACTTTGAGGGGATTTGGATGTGATCTTGGGTGATGTTTTTGGGCAGAAAGTCAAGGGTTTTACGTCAAAAATGTATGGGTTCTATTCTGTCTTGGTCCCTTTCCCATGAGACCCCTAAGGTTTAGACGAATCTATTCTGAAAACTAGGGTTGTTCCCCGTTGCTTGTCCCTGTCACTAGCTCTCATTGAATTATTGGTTGGTTATGTTAGCTGGTAGAAAACTAGGGATGAAACGTGTTTTCATGATGATTATTTGTTTATATGTATGATCAGAATTATGTGACTTATGTTGATGTTTTTCCAAAATTATGTGTATGTCTGTGTGCAATGTGAACCGTATCTATGTGCCTCGGGTTAAGGCTTTAAAAATGTGATGTTGTGGTTGTATTTCATGTACAAATGATTATGCAATTCGTGATGTTCATATGAGTTGAAATGTGGCTAATTTGAGTGATAATCTCTTGGCTAAACGAATCCATAAAAAATTCACCTAAGAACGTATTAAATGATCTACAAATTACCCTATGAAATTACGTATAAATGTTGAAGAAAGTAGACTGCAAATGTGATTAAAATTTCCAGCATGTTGATGGTTTAATTTCGGCTAATGTTGAAGTTTAGGGGAGTTTGAAAATAATGTTTAAAATATGTGAGGTCAGTTGGGATTGAACCAAGACCTCACTATAAGAAAGCTATGAATGAAAGAAAAAGAAATGTGAGGCGTGGGAATCAAACCCACGACCTCTAGGCATTGAAGGAGAGTTAACAAAATGAAAGAAAAGAGATGTGAGGCGTGGGAATCAAACCCACGACCTCCTAGGCAGATTCAAGGAGAAAATTAAAAGAAATTAAAGAGGGGTTGTGGGGGTTCGAACCCACAACCCCTCAGCCAAAGGATAGAAATTTAAAGTAATGAAAATATAAAGTAAATGAGGTTGTGGGGGTTTGATTCCACATCCTCTTAGTTCTATTAAGCGATAAATGAAGGGAGAAATTAAGAAAAAAATAAAATGAAGGCATTGAGGCTCGAAGTTGGGTCCCCAAGCCGTATGGCTCAAATAAAGTAAATGAAAAAAATGTAAGTATTTTCCACGGGATTTGAAACCGGGTTACCTTGCACAAATTCAATATGGATACATAAGTCATACGTGAACTAAATATTCAAGAATAATGCTGTCCACTTAGATCGAAATCGAGATCTTGGCATACATACAAGATGCATAAGTCTTGTACCACAAAATCTTAGGAAGATATGAATCACTTTAATGAACTATGAATGAAGCCTCATGGCTTGTATGTATAGATCCATAAGTCTAGCATACGTGAACCTAGTGCATTGGCATATGATGAAATGAACAATGAAATGATGAAATGAACAATGAAATGATGAAATGTACAAAGAAATTATGAAATGAACAATGAAATGATGAAACCCTAGAGGAGTTAAGTAAGAGTGTGAAACACACTAAATGGCCAAGTGCATTGGCATATGATGAAATGAACATTCACGTAAAATGGGGTGAGTAATTATGAAGAGAAAAGGTGCTAATGTTAACGAATGTGGTGACAACATGATATGAGGCTAATGTAAAAAATGAGAGAAATCTCAAATGAGACTAAGTAAATGTTACCAAAACGCACTCACCTATGAGAGTGTAAAGTTAATGAAGAGACCAGTCTCTATGAACACTCTAATGAAAGTATTGAGATTAACACACTCAATACTAATGATTAGATGAGAAATCATCTATTGAGCTATGATGTCCTCATACTAGTAGACTTCTTCCATGACGTATGAGTTGAATGTAATGGAACTTTATACTGAGCACTGATAGACTAGCTATGAGCGGTGATGCCTTCTTTCGAGAAGGGAGAAGGTTCACATTACTCTCATTATATGAGACTGTCTGGCATGCCGAGTATAGGTCTCCTTATATCTCCTAGTCTTCGAACCTATACTGCCAATATAGGGATCTGGCGGGGTTCAATTTCCATGTCATGTTTTGGGTCACTTCGGACAGTGATTCCACCTCTTTTCGGTGTGGGGGAGACACTGGATTTCATGATGCTCACATGATCTATGTCGGTTAAAGTTAAAGTTCCCCATTAATAAATGAGGCTAGCCTCAAATGATGCACAAAATGAAATGAATAATACCAAAGGTGTTAGGATAGGATAATCAAGAGGTGAGATAGACTTAAGTAATGACACTAGGTCATTCTTGATCATTTTACAGCGAACCCGATGAAAGTCTTAAACTACATCCTAGGTATAGCTGGTGTTTACACTAGCCTATGAATAAAATGAAATGAAGTACATATGAATGAATAAAGCAGGCTCTGTGTTTGCTAAAGAAGGCTCCCTAGTTGAGGTCAGGTATGTTGAGCCCTCATTTTTGGGAAGTCTTGATGTCAAGTCCATGATTCCAAGGTCTAATGGCGTATGAATGAATGATATGCAAAATGTTATGTATTATATGCAATATGTTATGTGCTATGTGCAAGATGTTATGTGTTGTGTGCAATATGATAAGTATGATGATGCATGTTAATCTCATGGCATGACTATCCTAATCCAAATTTGGAACGTTCACACACTTTCCTAATCCAAATTTTGAAAGCTCACTAACTTTCCTAATCCCAATTTGGAAAGTCCACTTACTTGACTTTCCATAATCATGTTGTTAGGAAAGAGCTATTCTTACTCATGCATGTCCTTTGTGTGTGCTTGCATATACCCATACTTAGTACAAGTGTGTACTAACCCTATACAACTCTACAATTTTAGGTCCAGGCACAGGTGGACGCTAGAGCTATAGGTTGACGCTGAAACTATCCGGACGTGGAGCATTCATCCGGACTTGGTAGGCCCTCATGCTTTCGAGGATGCTTGCCCATTTTATTCTAGCTTAGTTATATGATTGATCTAGTGGAGTATGTTCTAGCGTTTTTTTCCGCTTTTGTTCAGACATTGTATTGGTGCCATTTTGGCAAGTATAAATTTAATGTTATATTAAACTATTTCTTTCATTTGATGATCTTAATGTTAGATGGTTGATGGTGAGAAATTAAGAATCTAATAGAACGATTTGTATGTATGTTAAGAAACAAAATATTTCAAATTTTCCGCTAAAATTAATCTAGACAAAGTAAGAATGACGTAAGTAGGCTTAAATACGACCTCTGAGAGGTCAACGACGCCGGTCGCGTCTGGGGTCTAGACTCCGGTCATGACAAAGTTGATATCAGAGAACTAGGTTATGTTCCGAGGATAATAAGTTCACATCAACTACATTGAGTAGTTTCTAAGTCATGCTAGTGAAGTGCACCACTATCCTGAATTAGAGACTGCATGATACGTAGGAAAATTTCCCTTCTTCTTATCTCATCATGCCTTTTACTAATGTATGATTTCTTGATGTTATGAGCGTGTCTAACATCAATCCTTGTTGTTTTTCAGAAAATGAATACTAGGAGAAAATTGGTCAGAGGATAGGAGGAGCAGCTGCTGGGGACAATCAGGTTCCACCCCAGGCTCCAGTCGAAGGAGTGGATATGCCGGTTTACCATGCTAGGTTGACTGATGCAGGGGTGAGGAAATATCTGGCCCAGATGGCACAGGCTATCACTATGCAGGCCCAGGCCATGACTGACCAGGACAACCGGCAGAATGCTTAGAGGGAGAACCCACCAATTTGCAGTATGGCTGACAGGCTGAGAGACTTTACGAGGATGAATCCTCCTATTTTAACAGGTTCTAAGACTTCAAAGTATCCCCAGGAGTTTGTGGAAGAGGTGCATAATATCTTGGTGGCTATGGGGGCCACAGATACTGAGAAAGCAAAGTTGGCTTCCTATCAACTCAATGATGTTGCACAGACTTGGTGCAAGATGTGGCAGGATAGCCGAGCTTTGGGCGGAGTTCCGATCACTTGGGAGCTATTTAAGATAGCCTTCTTGAAAAGATTCTTCCCCAGTGAGATGAGGGAGGCCAAGGTTGAGGAGTTTATCAACCTCAAACAAGGATTGATGACAGTCAGGGAGTATTCCCCAAAGTTTGTTAAATTATCTGGTATGCCACTTCTCTTGTGTCTAACAGCAGAGACGAGATGAGTAGATTCTTGACTGGGATTGTTGAGGATCTCGAGGAGGAGTGTAGTGCAGCTATGCTGCATGCCAGTATGGACCTTTCCAGGCTTATGGTCCATGTCCAGCAAGTGGAGGAAAGCAGAAAGAGGAAGCACAATAGGGCAGGGAACAAGTCAAGGAAAGCCGAGGAGAATTTTTCAAGGAAGAGTAATACTGAAATCAGGGATAAGCCCTGGTTTAAGAAGGGACTCTCCCACCAAGGGGAGTCAAGTTCATCCAAGGGTCGCTATGATAGGAATTTCGAGTCCAGAGTTAAGAGAAACAATGAAGTAGATACACCTCAGGAGAGACCACCTTGCAGGAAGTGTGGAAAACTACATGGAGGAGAGTGCATGATGGGCACTAACACTTGTTACAGTTGTGGCAAACCGGGTCACATAGTGAAGGATTGTCCGAATAGGAGAAGTCAAAAACAAGGGAAGGAGAGTGTTCAGCCTAATGGTCCAAGTGAAGAGGCTTCAAGGAGGCAACGATTCTTCGCACACAAGTCTAGGGGTGCAGGGGAAGGCACCTCTTGTGAAGTCTCCGGTGAGTAGCCTTAATTAGTCCTTCAGGTGTTTGACTATGTACAGTGTGTATGCACTGGTATGAGGTTAATATGTTTTATACATCATGTTGGTTGCTGATTTGTATGATTTATATGTTTACTTATGTTGTTTGCTTTGATGAGACTAGTTTGGGAAAGAGTTCCTTAGTCTATTAATGTGAAACTACTAGTAGGTTTCAAGGATGTGCACCATCATGTTAATATGTGAATAAGATATTAACCAATAGGGAGTATTGAATTACCTACGTAGGCATACATTCAATAGATGACTTACTTATTATAAGTAAGAGTAGTTTCATTCGGGGTCGAATGTTCCTAAGGGGGGATAATGTAACAACCCTAAAAAATGAATATGCTAAGTAATGTTTAATTTGTCTAGAATGCCTACGATTAGACAGGGTTCATACGGATTGATGCACGTAGAACCAAACCTCTAAACCCTTGCTACAACCAATCTAACTAACTTGGGGAGTTATTGGAGCTAGAAAATTTTGGGTCCAACCATGTAGGGCTCTCAAATACGAAGATTTACTTGAATGAGTCTTTACCGGACTTAAAACGGGAAAATCTTAGGTTTGAAGGGTCTAGGGGTAAAATGGTCTTTTTCCAGGCTAAGGATAGTGTCATAATTACCCTAAATATATAATTCATTATTAAATTAATAAGGTGGAGGGGCATTTTGGAGAGAGAGGGCCGAAAATTTGCTCTTGAAGTGAAGTCTTGCTCCACCCAGGTTCGAACCTAGGTGGAAGCAATGAATTAAATTATTTTTAATTAAGTTGGTAAATTAATGTAATTAATTTATATTTATTATTTATTAGCAGAGTTAAAATAAAAGGAAATCAAATTTTTAATAATTAAATAAAAACCCTATTTGACTAAGTCCTAAACTAGACTCCTAATCCTAAGAGAACTCTTCTCTCCCACGCTCATCTCTCTCTCTCACGTCTCAATCACTCTCACTCACGATTCTCTCTGCAAAATAACTTCAAAAAACAGTAGTTAAACCAAATTTCTTCACACTTGAAGAACTCACAACGAAAATATAAGAAAACAAATAAAATCAATCACGTAGGCAAAGAGAAGTTTGTCCGTCGAGTTGGTGATGACTTTGAGGGGATTTGGACGTGATCTTGGGTGAAGTTTTTGGGCTGCAAGTGGAGGGTTCAACTTCAAAAAGGTATGGTTTCTCTTCTCTCTTTGTCCCTTTCCCAAGAGACCCCTAAGGTTCAGACGAATCTACTCCGCAAACTAGGGTTGTTCCCCTTTGCTTGTCCCTGTCACTAGCTCCCATTGAATCATAGGTTGGTTATGTTTACTGGTAGAAAACTAGGGATGAAACGTGTTTTCGTGATGATTATGTGTTTATATGTATGCTCAGAATTATGTGACTTATGTTGATGTTCTTCAAAAATTATGTGTACGTCTGTGTGCAATGTGAACTGTATCTATGTGCCTCGGGTTAAGGATTTAAAAATGTGATGTTGTGGTTGTATTTCATGTACAAATGATTATGTAATTCGTGATGTTCATATGAGTTGAAATGTGGCTGATTTGAGTGATAATCTCTTGGCTAAACGAATCCATGAAAAATTCACCTAAGAACGTATCAAATGATCTATGAATTACCCTGTGAAATAATGTATATATGTTGAAGAAAGTAGGCTGCAAATGTAATTAAAATTTCCAGCATGTTGATGGTTTAATTTCGGCTAATGTTGAATTTTAGGGGAGTTTGAAGATAATGTTTAAAATATGTGAGGTCAGTTGGGATTTAACCCATGACCTCACTATAAGAAAGCTATGAATGAAAGAAAAAGAAATGTGAGGCATGGGAATCGAACCCACGACCTCTAGGCAGTGAAAGAGAGTTAAGAAAAGTAAAGAAAAGAGATGTGAGGCGTGGGAATCGAACCCACGACCTCGTAGGCAGATTCAAGGAGAAAATTAAATGAAATTAAAGAGGGGATGTGGGGGTTCGAACCCACAACCCCTCGGCCAAAGGAGAGAAATTAAAAGTAATGAAAATAAAAAGTAAATGAGGTAGTGGGTGTTCGATCCCACATCCTCTTAGTTCTATTAAGCGATAAATGAATGGAGAAATTAAGAGAAAAATAAGATGAAAGCATTGAGGCTCGAACTTGGATCCCCAAGCCGTATGGATCAAATAAAGTAAATGAAAAAAATGAAAGTATTTTCCAAGGGATTTGAAACCGGGTTCCCTTGCCTGAATTCCATATTGATACATAAGTCATACGTGAATTAAATATTCAAGAATAATGCTGCCTACTTAGATCGAAATCGAGATCTTGGCATACATACAAGATGCATAAGTCTTGTACCACATAATCTTAGGAAGATATGAATCCCTTAAATGAACTATAAACGAAGCCTCATGGCTTGTGTGTATTGACCCATAAGTCTAGCATACGTCTAAAAATAAGTGAACCTAAGATGTACGCAATGAAATGATAAAACCCTAGAAGGGTTAAGTAAGAGTGTGAAACACACTAAATGGCCAAGTGCATTGGCATATGATGAAATGAACATTCACGTAAAATGGGGTGAGTAATTATGATGTGAAAATGTGCTAATGTTAATGAATGTGATGACAACATGATATGAGGCTAATGCAAAAGATGAGAGCAATCTAAATGAGCCTAAGTAAATGTTACCAAAACGTACTCACCTATGAGAGTGTAAAGTTAATGAGAGACCAGTATCTATTAACGCTCTAATGGAAGTATTGAGATTAACACAATTAATACTAATGATGAGATGAAAATCATCTATTGAGCTATGATGTCCTCATATTAGAAGCCAGCTACCATGACGTATGAATTGAATGTAATGGAACTTTATGCTGAGCACCGATAGACTAGCTATGAGCGGTGATGCCTTGTTTCGGGAAGGGAGGAGGTTCACGGAACTCTCATGAGATGAGACTGTCTAGCATTCTGGGTATGCGTCTCGTTATATCTCCTAGTCTTCGAACCTATACTCCCAATATAGGGATCTGGAGGGGTTCAATTCCCATGTATCCTAGCATGTTTTGGGTCACTTTGGACAGTGATTCCACCTCTTTTCAGTGTGGGGGAGACACTGGATTTCAAGATGCTCACATGATCTATGTCGGTTAAAGTAAAAGTTCCCCATGAATAAATGAGGCCAGCTTCAAATGATGCACATAATGAAATGAATGATACCAAAGGTGTTAGGATAGGATAATCAAGAGGTGAGGTAGACTTAAGTAATGATATAGGTCATTCTTGATCATTGCACAGCGAACCCGATGAAACTCTTATACTACATCCTAGGTATAGATGGTGTTTACACTACTAGCCTATGAATGAAATGAAATGAAGTACGTATGAATGAATGAAGCAGACTCTGTGTTTTCTAAAGAAGGCTCCCTAGTTGAGGTCACGTATGTTGAGCCCTCATTTTTGGGAAGTCTTGATGTCAAGTCCATGATTCCAAGGTCTCATGGCATATGAACGAATGATATGCAAAATGTTATGTGTTATATGCAATATGTTATGTGTTATGTGCAAGATGTTATGTGTTGTGTGCAATATGATAAGTATGATGATGCATGTTACTCTCATGGCATGACTTTCCTAATCCAAATTTGGAAATTTCACTCACTTTCCTAATCCAAATTTGGAAAGCTCACTAACTTTCCTAATCCCAATTTGGCAAGTCCACTAACTTGACTTTCCATTATCATGTTGTTAGGAAAGAGCTATTCTTACGCATGCATGTCCTTTGTGCGTGCTTGCATATACCCAAACTTTATACAACTGTGTACTCACCCTATACAACTCTACAATTTTAAGTCCAGGCACAAGTGGATGCTAGAAGTACAGGTTGACGCTGAAACTATCCAGACGTGGAGCATTCATCCGGACTTGGTAGGACTTCATGCTTTCGAGGATGCTTGCCTATTTTATTCTAGCTTATTTATAGGATTGAGCTAGTGGAGTATGTTCAACTAGCGTTTTTTTCCCATTTTGTTCAGACATTGCATTGGTGCCATTTTGGCAAGTATACATTTAATGATATATTAAAGTATTTCTTTCATTTAATGATCATAATGTTAGATGGTTGATAATGAGCAATTAAGAATCTAATAGAATGATTAGTATGTATGTTAAGAGACAAAAAATTTCAAATTTTCTGCTAAAATTAACCTAGACAAAGTAAGAATGACATAAGTAGGCTTGTTTGCGACCTCTGAGAGATCAGCGACGCCGGTCTCATCTGGGGTCTAGACTACGGTCGTGACAGCGACAATCATTTGCATGAACATAAGGTTCAATCTTGTCACGACCCAAAACGGGTCGCGAGTGGCACCCACACTTATCCTACTATGTGAGCGAACCAACCAATCTATACCCCAACATTTCAACCATAAATAACAAAATATAATGCGGAAGACTTAAAACTCATTAATGAAAATCAATTAAATAACTTCTAAAAAAAATCAATACTTATTGTTTCCAAAAACTGGAAGTCATCACCACAAGAACATCTATCCTCAAATTACTAACTCTANGACACCCGATCCATTAACCTCGTTCTTTTAGTTCATCAAGCCTTCTTTTATACCAAGGCATCACCATTAACAAAAGATTTTAAGGTTTAAGATTCAACAGCCTCATCATGCTAATTCATTACAATTGTATAATCACATCATGCATGCACACAATTAAGCATATAGGAGACTTTACAATACTACCCAATACATATCATTCGCTATTAAGAGTTTGCTATAAAATAGCATAAACCATAACCTACCTCCACTGAAGAATTGTGATCAAGCAAGCTACTTCTCAAAACCCCTGCTTTCCTCTTCGCTTCTCTCTGCTTCTCGCTCGTTCTCCCTCTCTTTCTGTCTCTTTCTATTTTTCTTATTCAAACCCTCTTTATTTTACCCTAATTGTCATATTATTAAATATAAAAGATGATAAACATAACCCACTTTTTATTTCAAGGTCATCTCCTTTAACCCCCAAGTAATTGAATTATTAATATTAACCCACTAACTTTATAATTTTAAGCATGGAAAGTCCAAAACGCCCCTTTAAAAACTTTAGCAGAATTCCAACCCGAGTGGGCTTACGGAGACTGTGACGGTCCGTCACGACTGTGACGGTCCGTCTTGCAGGTCCGTCACAAAGTTCAGAGAGTTAATTCTGTGGAAGGATTTGTGACGGTCCGTCAAGCCCTCAACGGTCCGTCCTGCCATTTCGTCGTGAAGTTCAGAGAGTCGATCTCAGTACCCAAATTTTCAGAATCTAAGTGTTTTGGAACGAGACCCCCTCGACGGTCCGTTGTGCCCATGACGGTCCGTCGTGGGATCCGTCGATCCAGACAGTTATTGCCAGAATAAACTCTACTGCTCAAAACGACTAAACAGGTCGTTAAAAATCTGTTAGAGCGCTCCCATGATTTATGCAAAGACTTCTCATCCGCACTGCACCGCACTGCACCGCACTACTCTTATCAGTAACGACAATAGGTTCATCGTTCACTAGAGCCAAGTCAATATCCATCACACCTAAATAAAACTTTACTTGTTCATGCTTTTGACAGAAGTTCAATTCATTGAACACAGTGACAGACGAAGCATGTGAATTAAAAGGAATAACTGCAAAAATAGATATACATGCTCATATATCAGAAAATAATGTGAATTCAGTAAAACGATACAAATATATCGTTATTCTCCGTTGGTAGATATTATGACATGTTATCATAATTTAAATTCATTCCTATCTTTAATAGGTTAAGGTATATTTTTTTAATCAAACATGTACGACATCTTTGGATGTACAATATATGTTTGACTAAAAAGATTAATTTGCCTCATAATTTTCCATATTCATAGAATGATTGATTCACCTGTGAGTGAATGCTTAAGTTTTAGCAATAGCGAAAGTCTTTTTATCTATTTATTTTTTATATAGGCTTTCAATTAACCTTCATAGATGAATGTCAATTTTATGAATGCATATTTTTCTTAACCATACTAGTTTGACCACTTTGGTGACTAACATGCTATATGAAAACAAATGCACACATAATATCATAAAAATATTTTGCATGTGAATAATTTTATACATTTTAGTATAGCATCTTTGGTGACTAACAAACTATAGAAACATAATACATGCATCAAGTGATCATAAATATTATACGTGTAGTTGTTACTTTTTCTATTTTGGTCACTTTGGTGACTAACAAATTATTTTGCACTAAGTATACACATTATTTATTGCTTAACATAACGATCACTTTAATTTATTGGAGAACTTAAAATACATTATGAAAAGATTAAGTTTTTTGGAATTCGTGCAATCTTAAAACAAAACATAATTATTTGTTTATTTAGGGGTGATGAGAGTGACTACTCTATATTACTTTACCATGCTAATGAGGTTATATAATTTATTAAGATTATCCATTCAAAAAACCCAGGAACTAATGCAACATGCAAGATTAAATACTTTAATCCATATTATCAGGATCTTGAACACGATAATCTTACATGGGGATCGTTCGAGGTACATACCTAATGAGAAAGACATCATAACAGAGAGAAGTGGAAGGGTTAGTTGTAAATGGGTCTCTAGCTCCTTGCCCTAGACTTACATTGCCACAACCTCAGTGATGGAATTAATGTGGAAAATATGTGATAACCCTAATAGATGGAGAGAGAATCAATTTATAGAGGTTAAGACTTAACCTAGTAAGTCCATCAAATAACCAATGTATGGACGAGATATATTATTCATTAAATATTATTTATGGTATTACTTGGATAACAAATAAACTTGGGTCATAGGTAAGCTTGGGCTATAAGTAAGAAATAAAACTTACAGTACTTGCCAGACTAGATGTGACAATGTCCATTAGGCGCATTTCAAGCTTTTCACGAACTGCCAAATTTATTAGATACCTGCAGGTGATTGCATCCACCTTAGGATAATATGTCTCAATGTAGAGAAAAATATTGAGCAATAAATCGGGCTTTATATTTCACGACTTCACCTTTTTTGTTTTCTTCGCACAAAAACTCATTTGTACCCCCACTAACTTGATACATTTTGGTGTTTTTGAATTATTTGTCTGAAAACTTCATATTTTTCTAGTGAAGTCAATTTTGTTTGAATTGCGTCCTTTGGGCCAATCATTTCTTTGTCTACATTTGTTGATAGATTTTGGCTCAAAATTTTCATCTTATTACATTATTTCAACAACATTATAGGCAAAAGTTGTTGCCAATCACAATATTATTTTGACTCCACCTCTTTCTCGCCGAGACATAATTCATTGAAATTTTTTTCTTCTCATTATTTACAGAAAATTTCTTCATTCGTTATGATTTGGATTTCTTCTTGAGAATTTTCCTTCGTATCATGATCATTTTGATGATTTGTTCCTTTTCACTTTCAAGGATTTTTATCCTTGAAATCGATTGGTTTACCACGCTTCATATGGGTTTAGACTAATTTGCCTTAATGATTTTTTCCATCGGGATATCAACTCAAACTGGAGTAGCAGCTAAAATATACAATCTAGTAATTCTTCAAATATTAGTAAAAGCATTTGACAGTTGATTCATAATATTTCGTTAAGAAATTATTTTTTAAAATTCTTGCTCACATTGATTTGTTCGAGGATCTAGATGAAATAGTGATGATAAATTCCAATCTATCTCTTTTCCCAACTGCTTATGTTCTCTCCACAATCAGCAAACCATTCCTTCAATAGATCTCCAGTTATAGGCTCCAAATATTTTATGGTTGAAGGAAATACCAAAAATCCAACCTTCTTTAAGGGCCATGTTTGTGTGTTGTGGTGGACCAATCTGACTATATACCGCACATCTAAATATGAAGGACCTCTCGGCAAATTTAAATATGTAGTGGCCCTTTCGGTATTTGAATATGAATGGGCCTCTTGGCTTTTTAAATATCAAAGGCCCTCTTGGATTTTGAATATGATGGCCCTCTCGGCAAATTTACATATGCAGGGGCACTCTTGGCATTTGAATATGCGAAGACTTTGACTTTAAATGTCGTCCTTCATCATTTTGATATGATGATAGGTACTCCCTGGTCCAAAAAGTGATGTTAAACTCACTATCAAATATTTGTTGATAGGTTCTCCTGAAATAGTTGTTTGATAGATATATTGTCTCTGATGATCTTATTATACCCTGCAATCAGGAAAAAAAATGTTAGTTTCGGAACACTAATCTGTGTTGATTTCTTCAAGTCGTCATGCTCCTTGTCTCGTTATCTTTGGAAGTTTGGTTGATCCTATGGATCGTTGTAGACAAAAAACAAGATCATATTTAAAGTAAAACATTTTCTACGTATGAATTTTTTGAATAATAGTTTTAAAGAAAATCTCTGCAAAATAACTATCACGACATGCACAACACGTACAAAACATCATTTGTCTCAGATTTTTGACATGAGGACAACTTACTGGCAACTTTGGAACTCCATAAGATATATCACGTTGAAGTACTTGAAGTTGACTTTGACTTTCTGAGTACCCTTGATGGAATTTTTTAGGCCTTCCCAAAAAAATCTATCCTAGTTAGATGTTTCAAAAACAAATCTGATGGTGATCACGGAAGTCATGATATCTTATAAAAATTTTGAGTTTTTCTCAAAATTTTGTCCAGTCGCATATTTCAATATGATCCTTGACCCTTTTTTGTAGGAAATGACTCTTCTTGTACAATTTTTGAGATCCTCTCGAAAATTCTGTCCCAGTTTCATTATAAAAGAAAATGAAAATCTTATTGGGAATATGACCAAACCGTCATGGCGCCTACACATCCTGTTGAGGTTGGAATTAGGTCAAACGTAGTTCCTCAAGGATAAACAAAAATAGAAAATTTGATAAGGAAACGACTGAGGCTGACATAGCCGCCTACATATCTTATTCTCCAGAATTCAAGTCGAACGTAGTTCAAATACAAGGGGAATGTTTCGAAACATAATGCGACAATGTTTACAAGAAAACTGTAATTACAATGAACTAAAGGAATGAAGTATCATCCTTCAAATGTAGTATCTTTTAACGGCATCTAAATTGATAACTTTTTGCCACACCCGACCGTCCATCTTTGCTAGAACAAAAGCTCCTTTTGATAGTACTTTGTGGACGACAAACAGTCCTTGCCAGTTAAGAGCGAATTTCCCTTTATATTCCACTTGATGCGGAAAATGTGTTTCAACTTGAAGACCATGCAAATACATCAATGTATTGTCAGTAGTTAATCGCTTTCAAATGGACACTGGCTCGGGTTTCTCTAACTAAATCATCATCTCCCAAGTTTATTGTTTATGTCTTATGTAGGTTTGGCTTTTAATCATCTTTAAGTTGTCTTAAGTCCTTGGTAAGGTGTTCGGGCATTATACTTTCCTCATCATATTTTTCACATTCATATTCATGACCTTACTTGGTTTGCCGTGTTCGCAACATGTCATGACATCAGCAGGTTTAGATTTGTTTTTACTGAAAAGCACAATCAATCAACCTTGTTAAATGGAAAATTTGGAGAGCAATTCGTAAAGATAAGATAATCAATTTAAAAACCGAGGCTTTTGTTGGAATTTTAAGAAGGGATACAAACTTTGTTCATGACATGTCAACGTGAGTCATTTCCTTTTTAAACATTACGATGAAAAATAAAATTACATAAATGGTGGTTTCGGACTCGTCTGAACAACACTGATTTTCAAAAGTAAAACTTCAAATCTTATATTTGTCTACCTAGCATTTCGATTAATCATAAGTGGAGTGGCCCTCCAATTTCGTAGCATCTCTTTAGGTTCAGCATCTCAGACGGTGGGTGTTGTGGTGCACTCTATCGAAATCACACCAAATCTTCTTCATCAAACAACCTTCCCATCCATTTTACTAGATCATCAACCTCATGCTCTATAGTTTTAGCAACAAATGACTGGTATAATTCTGGAATAGGCTTCGGTATATCACAGTCATGCTTCTTCCTTGTTTCCGCTTCAAAAAGTTCTTCCTCTGTTGGGGTAATAATCGACACCAAAGCAGAAATTTTGAAGTGGGATAGGAAGAGGTTCAAATATGCCATCCAAATTCTCGCCTAACCCACGTCCAAGTTCAAAACCGCTTCTTAGCATAGTTATGGCAAGCATTTCATACACCGGCGACATTGGTACTTGCGGTATTGTATCTTCAAAAGCAGTGTTCATTATCGTCCCATGTGAAAGTCAGTACCTTGAGAGGAATCTTCAATAACTGGAACAGAGAAGCCAGGGTAACTACGATTACTCCCTTCACCATGAATGACATTTTCATGATCCTCCCAGATGAACTTCAAGATTTGATGCAATGTGGATGGAACTGCTCCGACCGCATGGATCCATGGTTTTCCTAGCAACATATTGTAGCTTTTATATATACCCATCACTTGGAACTCACTAAAAAAATTTGCAAGCCCCATTTGGATACACAAGTCTACCTTTCCCATGATCTCTCTTTGCGAAACATCAAACGCTCTTACATTCATATAACTTTGACGGATTTTTCCAACATCATTTTTTAGTTAAGTAAGGGTTGATAACGGGTAAATACTGATTCTTAAACCATTATCAATCAATACTCGATCTACAAACTTGTCCCTGCATTTGACGGTGATATACAAGGCACGGTTGTGCATCACTCCTTCGATTGGTAACTCCTTTTCTTGGAAAGAGATTTGGTGACTCCCAAAGACATGACTAACCATAGTGGTTAGATTCCCAACACTTGTTCCCGTCGGTACATATGCTTCATCCAGTACCTTCAACAATGCTTTTTGATGCTACTTGGAACTCATTAATAAAGCCCAAAAAGAAATTTGACCGAGAGTTTTCTCCAAATGCTTGACAATGGAATACACCTTAGGTTGCATTCATCGCCAAAACTCTTTAGCCTCACCTTTTATGATCGGCCTTTTTTGGTTCTCTTTTATTCGTGTTTCTTGAGCTAACTATTCTGGAACATAGCATCTTCAAAACATGTCAAAAACCGTGAGTTGTAGCCTCCTTGACAACAAACTTTTCTTTGGGTTGCTCGTTGATTCTTTCCTTTGCCAAAGCGAATACCTGATGAGGTGCAGTTATTACAACAAACTTTGGATTGTCCCTTATAGTCAATGAGGCCACTGTTTGCATAAATGAGTTGACATTTGCTTTACCAATAGTCCCATTAGTGAACCAATCTTCGTCTCTTTCAATCATGTTGATGGTCGCTCCCCCATGATTCAGCAATGGTTAAAGGTTCACATTGGGGGCAAGGGCTTTGTTATCAATCAAGTCTTGAATCTTATGTTTCAGATTGATATATCCTTATGTATCATGTCCTGCCCATTCAGAATGGTAAGCTTATCATTGAAACGCTCGAAAGAACTTTGTTCTGGGATTAATTGTCCTTGCGTCTACTGGTTGGATCAATCCAGCCGCTCTTAGATGCTCAAACGCGTTTCTGCCAAAGGAATGAAACTCTTGGAGACTTTCTTTCGAGGTTAGGGCACGGTGGGTTGTTGGCATTTGGGTTGTTTTGTCTGAGATTTTGGTAGGCTAGTGCATTGACTTAGTGTTTTTGTAGTGTTTATTGGTAAGTTGGTGGTTGATTTTTGTAGATAGGTGGGGATGGTTGGTAGTTTTATTGTGCATAGTAAATTGGGCTTGGAGTTTGTGGAGGTGGTTGGTAATAGTTTGCGGTGGAGAATCGGTTGGAGTTTCCAATGGCAGAACTAGACCCAAAATATCTTTGTGGCCTTGCCATCGGGCTAAATGATACAGCAAAGTCATCCTCATTCTTTTTCCTAGCAAATTACGTGTCCATAGTTGGTGAGGATTCGTTGGCATACTGCAAAGCAGTGAGACTTGTACCCTTTCTATATTTTAGGTCATCCTCTATGGCTTTTCCCATTCTGATTAGCTCCGAAAACCTCTGTCCCATCACGGGCAACATCCTTTCATAATAGTCAGGCTCTTGAGCTCGAATAAAAGCAAAGGTTATTTCGGTTTTAGTCATTACAGGTTGTACCTTTGCAGCTTCTTTTCTCCAGCAGCACACATATTCACGATAGTCCTCTATGGTCTTTTGCTTGATTTTTTCCAAGTAGTATTTTTCATGGACAGCTTTGACGTTAAACTGAAATATTTCCAAAAATTCTTTGGCAAGAGCCCCCCATGTAGACCACTGACAGAATTCTTGAGATGTGAAGCATTCTAACACCTCCCCACTAAGACTTTCACTAAACAACCTTTTAATTAATGCATCATTTTTCCCGATACCTACGAGTTTGTCACAATAAGCTCGTAGGTGAGACATGGGTTGCCAATGCCGTTGAAGGCTTTGAATTTTGGAATTTTAAAACCATTGGGTATTTCCAAGTCAAGGTGCATGCAAAGGTCCTCATACTCAAGTCCTGTGATTTTCCTTGAAGATGGAACACTTTTAACTGCTTCAGAGATGGCCTCCTTTAGGATATTCATTTCTTGTTCACATTTTTCTTTTCTCAGGCTCCACTCCTTCTCCATCTCTTCATAGTGATCCAGCTCCGGTTGAACGGAAAAGCTAGGTCATGGTTCAAGAATTGTAAAAGCAGGGCCTTATTAATTTAGAGACTTTATAAATAGTATAAGTGGACCTCTAAAAGGTATAAGTAGACATTAGTCTTGCTGGTTTGGGGGTAAGGCCCTGGGTAGGCTCGGGTTAGCTAGTGGAGTTTGGAATGTTAGAAAAGGGTATGTCAGTTTTCTAGGTAAAACACGTGGATTATTGGACACTGGCATGGGATTTGGTAGGTTGGTGAGAAGTTTTGAGAGTGTTTAGTGTTAGGTGCTTTGTTCTAATTTGGTAGTGTTGGAGGTGTTTGGTAAGAAGTGCTGGCGTAAGAAGCGTTGGATACAGTTTAAGTCAATGGTATGAGGATTAGGATTGGAAGTGTTTGGTCCTATGGTTTGGGTAGGGAAATAGTTGGGTAATGGAGAACTTAATGATGGAAAAGGAGGCGTATGTCTTCTAGTTTCGAGGGGTAGTACATTTGATGCAATGGTAGTTTGGTTAGATTTTTTGTTTGTTGAAGCTCTTTCTGCATGTCTGCAATTCGTTGCATTAACTTAGAGATCAACTCACTCTGATCAGTGAGTTCAACATTTCTGACGATCACATCCAATATTCCCGTTTCTTCAAAAGTACCAGTTATTTTGCTTTTGCCTTTATCCAAAGAATGATCAGGGATGGATGGTATGATTGCTTTGGGTCTTGTAAAGTAGGGATCGTCGACTAGTTTGATTTTGACACTGATCAATATTTATCTGTAGAGAAGAACAACTTAAAAAACATATTAGTTTTTGTTTTTAACGAGATAAGCAAATAAGTTGACATTAAGATTAACACACAAATGTCACTATGCTTCAAGCAGATTAATCCACGGAAATATTTTGGGTGAACAGGAGGACTCAAATGGAAAGAGATCTTTCTGTGATTGAATTGAGAAGGTAGACTTGCATAGAATACTGTTAATTTCTTCAACTAATATTCTTTTGTAGGTGATATTTTCATAATCTTTCACTAATAAGGGAGAATAAAAATTGAAAAGACATGGACCGAGCCTTAAGTAGACAGCCTACATATCCACCATGGAAATTAGGTCCGACGTAGTTCAAATTACTTATGATAAATTAAACGTACCCTTCCTGAAATTGATAGAGAGACTAGGCTCGAAAAGAGCTTCCTACGTACCCCCCCATGGGCTCAAGTCTTGCGTAGTTTTTAATGAAATGACAAACAAGAGCAATGTGTTACATAAACCTAAAGCTACCCAGACTTCTTTCCTTCCTCTTCAACTATAAGGTGATGATCAAGTGCTCTCGCCATCTGAAGTTTCTTTTGCTTTACCTTTTCACCTCATGGAGGAAGCATTCCAAAATTTTAGTTTCTTAATATCTCGTTCAATTTCAGAGATCCTTTCGGACACTTTAGTAATATTAATTATGTCTTGATAAATTTTGACAATCTTTCTATTTACTGAGGTTGTTTCCATGTCGACCTCAATAATTCGCTCTCGTAGCGTCCATTCAGTTTGCTCCAGCTTTGCAAGTCCCCTTTTGGGTGCAGTTGTCTTCTCTTTAGTCTCCATAAATTTTCTAAACATTGATTCTTTAGTTTTTTTTATCATTAACCGAATCAATGGGTGGGATCAATAAGTTGATTCTTTTTCCAGACATTTTAGCAAAATCGACCTTCCCCTGACGGACGAATAAAAAATTAGAAGATTTTTGAGGTAAAGGGTTAATATATTATGAGAAACTTGAACGACACTTCCGGAGAAATTTGGACGGATGTTGTTTTGAATTTTAATATATGCTTAGAGTGCTCTAAGAAACAAGAGTAGATTAATTTGTTAGACAAAGTGACATATCACAACACAAAGCAATCATATCAAGTAGACACAAACAGTTTATATCACGTCCTAAACTTGTGATCTTTTTATGCCAAAGGTGGGCCTGTCGAATTGAAGGATGGATAACATCATTTTAAACTTTTCCATTGCCCCAAAAAATTAAAATTTATAAAAACATTGCAAACAAATTAAATGGGGATACATAATAAGGAAAAAAGATACAAATAATAAGTCCGCGCAGGGGTACAATCCTAACTAAGCTTCCATGGAAAGTCCTCCGTTCTTGAGCTTCTTGTCATGCCAACGTTTTCAGATGCAATGGTAATTTGATACTTCTTTGACTCGAAAAACTATTAAACTATCGTCCTCAAGAGATAATGGTTTGCCAAATAACGTATATATCCTTCAAATTGAAACACATAAGTATGAGCGTTCATTTAGACTGTGGGCCATTATGAACTCAAATTGGTCTTTCTAATGGTCCCAACACATCTTGGATGTGGGGTCAACTTAGTTCAAATGCGCTTAATTTAGAATTTGACTTTGCTCTATACTAGTTGGCTAAGAGTTGTTTTAGATAAGATCTGGTTACCTGAGTTGGACAAACTACGAGGTGGAGTATAATAAATTATGTTGGACGACCAAAAACCAACTATTCGTTTATTACTTCAAAAGAATTCAAAGGGTGTTTCTTCTGAAGGACAACTGTGGAAAATTACGTAACTACCTTTTATCCTAATGCAAATTATTTGTCATTTGGCGGAATCAATGCCATGAAATGCCATAATTTACAAGAATTGAAACAAGTAAGCAATTAAACAAATAGTCAAAAGAGTCAAGTAATTATGGTTAGAACCTAATTAAATCCCCTATGGAGTCATAATTTATGTTATGCCATAATTTTACTATCCTCTGAAAAACCCCTTTTGAAATGTTCTAAATATAAAACAATTTAAGAAAAATACTTAGAAAAGAGTCATCACTTAAATTTTTAAAGAAATCAACAAAACTTAATTAAAAAGATTCTAACAGATTTAGTCTCAAAAAATTTAGAGAAAATGGGTAAGATACTCTTATTTACGCTTCAAGAAAGTTTTTAAGAAATTTGAAGTGTCCGTTAACATGCATTTATTCTACAACTTGACATCAAATAATTGACTATTTTTTTAAAAAACAATTTAACGTAAAAAGATAATTTACACATTCAATTAACTTTGAAAAATAGTTAAATAAAGAAAAAAATTATTTAATTTATTTTTTAGAAAACAAGGAGGCTAAAATGAAACAATTGAATTAAAATGCAAATGAATTGACTTTTTTAGCAAAACAAGATCATTAGGATTTATTTGACACATTTTTTAAAATAGTAATATAAATCGAACTGGTTAATTAGATTATGATTAATTAATTGAAGAAAAAATAAAAAGTTGACTACATATATTCAAAATAAGTATAAGACTTGATAAAAAATGAATTATATAAAAATATAGTAACATAAAGAATATAGTTTATCTTTTGGGGAATTTAATTAAATTATAACGAAACATATAGAGGGTTAGAGTTAAACAAATATATCAAATCAAATAAATAAATGCAATCAAACAAATAAAGAGGTAATGGACTTGGGCTTTTCAGCCTGCTGATTTGGGCTCTGGACCCTATTTTAACCCTTGAAATCCTTTGTATACACCAAGTGTATACTGTTGTATACGGGTGGTTTATTAACTTTTTCTTTTGTATATCAAAATGTATAGCGACAGTATACAGTCTGCTTTGACGCCTCCAACCTGTATCTTTGTTTTTGGCCACATATTTGTCGCACTTAACACGTATATCAGTGTATAATGTAGTATACAATATTTATACAACTTATTTCTTGGGCTTTTGAGCTAATTTCCAGCAGTACGTTGGGTCTCCGGGACCTGTAAAAACTTCAGAATATATAGGGGGGCTGACTCAAGAAATAGGAAAAGCAAAGATTGAGCCTTTATGGCTCAACTCAGAAAATGCAAGTAGTGAGTCCTAAAATAGACTTGGATGGTGTTTTCACATGCAAATGAAGTGTAATAAGATTAGCATTCACATTTGATAATATTTCACCAGAATACACCTTTAGCAAAAATACGATAAATAAGACTGCTAAAGAAGCTGTCAGCATACATTAGAGGGAAATGAAACTCATATCCACAATAAAGGTTGATCAGTAAAGAATTTATTTAACAAGCACAATTCATCAATCTACACTGCAATTCTGTTTCTAGATGATGTCACAGTAGCTACATTCTATATTATATGAGGACAAACCCAATAAGCCTTAACTCTACTTACAAAAATTGACCAAAAGCAGATAACTATAAAATAAAAGTAATATATAGGATAAGTAGCGATTATGCATTATACCATTAATAAGATAATAAGAAAAGCAAGTCTAGGAATTAATGAGTCGTCTAATAGAGTAGTAAACAAATAAGTCTAATAATTAATGATAGATATATCCAAGTCATTAGAAAGAACCAAATAACTATTTGAAGCAAGCTATTGGCTAGAACTTGACTTATCCAGTATAACAGTAAGAAAATCTATCTAATGAACTAACATAATTTGATGTAAATATGATAAAACTAATAAAATGAGCAAAGGGAGGTTGCAAATATATCATAATCAAGAAAGAAATAGGAATAAAAGACATATCTAGAATGAAACAAAATATTCTGCAAATCACCCAGAAAAATTATTGCATGTCATTAATTATATACAGAAGTCATGTTGCTATCTTGAACAAATGTCAATTGTACACATACTCAAAGGATATCCATCCAAATCAATCATTTAAGCTTAAAGATTCCTAGAATAATACTATTGCCAATTTGAGTATTAGGAAAGGAAATCGATAGGGAGGTACAAAAACATTCAAAACAGAAAATTCAGGATCAAATATACGAAACATCTATTAATAAGAAACTGAAAGCTATTAATATGCTTGAAAGCTAATCCGCCAAACTGTGCAGTACTAGCATATATTTCAAGAAAAATATGAAGGACACCAAAGCACAGAGTAGAGATAGACATTCACAAAACATTTAGACATTCCGTAACTAAAGAAAATAAAATAGGAGGAAAATATTACCCCAGCGAACTGAGGCAAAAACGAGCTAGTATCGGTTCTTCTCCACAAAAACTCTAATACGAACGGCAAACAAGAAATCTGGGTAGAACCTGAGCGGCTACCTTTTTGGAATTTAGAAACAAAGAACTAAATGTCAAAGCCTTAAATGCAGAATGATACCGTCAAAATCCAATTTCTAAACTTGTTTTTAACTTGAATGTAAAGAGGATTATTATAGGGAATGTTTTTTGGGCGACTAGGGGAAAAATCCATTGGACATTTGAATCAATTCGTTCCTTTTCTAGGCAACAACAAAAAGGCTCTGAAGCTCTGCGAAAAAGGGAGAAGCGGGGACGGGAGGGTGATGGGTCTGTACACTGAGGCAAAAGAGAGGAGGAAGAAACGCAAAAAAGTACTTAGCGTCGCGTACTGTTCACGCCGTTTAGAGTGGACGGGTCGAAAGATTTCGCAGATTTCTGGGTTTCATCTTGAACTGCTAGAATTGGGCGTGTTTTGCAGCGTGCTGAGGAAGAAGACGTATAGGGATTTGGTTGGGTAGTTTGCTGCTGAAAAGAAAAGGTTTGGGCCGGGTATTGATTAGATTTGGATCGGCTGAAGTTGAATGGGAGTTGGGCTTGGTATGTACGTTGTATTGTGTTGTTGGGATAATTAGGGGTGGGCATAAACACCGAAAAACCGAAATACCGAACCGAACCGAATTTTTTTAGAATTTCGGTTTCGGTATTTCGGTTTAAACCGAAATACCGAACCGAACCGAAATATTTCGGTTCGGTTCGGTTTTTATTAATTCGGTTCGGTTTTTATTAATTCGGTTCGGTTTTTATTAATTCGGTTCGGTTTTTATTAATTCGGTTCGGTTTTTATTAATTCGGTTCGGTTTTTATTAATTCGGTTCGGTTTTTATTAATTCGGTTCGGTTTTTATTAATTCGGTTCGGTTTTTATTAATTCGGTTCGGTTTTTATTAATTCGGTTCGGTTTTTATTAATTCGGTTCGGTTTTTATTAATTCGGTTCGGTTTTTATTAATTCGGTTCGGTTTTTATTAATTCGGTTCGGTTTTTATTAATTCGGTTCGGTTTTTATTAATTCGGTTCGGTTTTTATTAATTCGGTTCGGTTTTTATTAATTCGGTTCGGTTTTTATTAATTCGGTTCGGTTTTTATTAATTCGGTTCGGTTTTTATTAATTCGGTTCGGTTTTTATTAATTCGGTTCGGTTTTTATTAATTCGGTTCGGTTTTTATTAATTCGGTTCGGTTTTTATTAATTCGGTTCGGTTTTTATTAATTCGGTTCGGTTTTTATTAATTCGGTTCGGTTTTTATTAATTCGGTTCGGTTTTTATTAATTCGGTTCGGTTTTTATTAATTCGGTTCGGTTTTTATTAATTCGGTTCGGTTTTTATTAATTCGGTTCGGTTTTTATTAATTCGGTTCGGTTTTTATTAATTCGGTTCGGTTTTTATTAATTCGGTTCGGTTTTTATTAATTCGGTTCGGTTTTTATTAATTCGGTTCGGTTTTTATTAATTCGGTTCGGTTTTTATTAATTCGGTTCGGTTTTTATTAATTCGGTTCGGTTTTTATTAATTCGGTTCGGTTTTTATTAATTCGGTTCGGTTTTTATTAATTCGGTTCGGTTTTTATTAATTCGGTTCGGTTTTTATTAATTCGGTTCGGTTTTTATTAATTCGGTTCGGTTTTTATTAATTCGGTTCGGTTTTTATTAATTCGGTTCGGTTTTTATTAATTCGGTTCGGTTTTTATTAATTCGGTTCGGTTTTTATTAATTCGGTTCGGTTTTTATTAATTCGGTTCGGTTTTTATTAATTCGGTTCGGTTTTTATTAATTCGGTTCGGTTTTTATTAATTCGGTTCGGTTTTTATTAATTCGGTTCGGTTTTTATTAATTCGGTTCGGTTTTTATTAATTCGGTTCGGTTTTTATTAATTCGGTTCGGTTTTTATTAATTCGGTTCGGTTTTTATTAATTCGGTTCGGTTTTTATTAATTCGGTTCGGTTTTTATTAATTCGGTTCGGTTTTTATTAATTCGGTTCGGTTTTTATTAATTCGGTTCGGTTTTTATTAATTCGGTTCGGTTTTTATTAATTCGGTTCGGTTTTTATTAATTCGGTTCGGTTTTTATTAATTCGGTTCGGTTTTTATTAATTCGGTTCGGTTTTTATTAATTCGGTTCGGTTTTTATTAATTCGGTTCGGTTTTTATTAATTCGGTTCGGTTTTTATTAATTCGGTTCGGTTTTTATTAATTCGGTTCGGTTTTTATTAATTCGGTTCGGTTTTTATTAATTCGGTTCGGTTTTTATTAATTCGGTTCGGTTTTTATTAATTCGGTTCGGTTTTTATTAATTCGGTTCGGTTTTTATTAATTCGGTTCGGTTTTTATTAATTCGGTTCGGTTTTTATTAATTCGGTTCGGTTTTTATTAATTCGGTTCGGTTTTTATTAATTCGGTTCGGTTTTTATTAATTCGGTTCGGTTTTTATTAATTCGGTTCGGTTTTTATTAATTCGGTTCGGTTTTTATTAATTCGGTTCGGTTTTTATTAATTCGGTTCGGTTTTTATTAATTCGGTTCGGTTTTTATTAATTCGGTTCGGTTTTTATTAATTCGGTTCGGTTTTTATTAATTCGGTTCGGTTTTTATTAATTCGGTTCGGTTTTTATTAATTCGGTTCGGTTTTTATTAATTCGGTTCGGTTTTTATTAATTCGGTTCGGTTTTTATTAATTCGGTTCGGTTTTTATTAATTCGGTTCGGTTTTTATTAATTCGGTTCGGTTTTTATTAATTCGGTTCGGTTTTTATTAATTCGGTTCGGTTTTTATTAATTCGGTTCGGTTTTTATTAATTCGGTTCGGTTTTTATTAATTCGGTTCGGTTTTTATTAATTCGGTTCGGTTTTTATTAATTCGGTTCGGTTTTTATTAATTCGGTTCGGTTTTTATTAATTCGGTTCGGTTTTTATTAATTCGGTTCGGTTTTTATTAATTCGGTTCGGTTTTTATTAATTCGGTTCGGTTTTTATTAATTCGGTTCGGTTTTTATTAATTCGGTTCGGTTTTTATTAATTCGGTTCGGTTTTTATTAATTCGGTTCGGTTTTTATTAATTCGGTTCGGTTTTTATTAATTCGGTTCGGTTTTTATTAATTCGGTTCGGTTTTTATTAATTCGGTTCGGTTTTTATTAATTCGGTTCGGTTTTTATTAATTCGGTTCGGTTTTTATTAATTCGGTTCGGTTTTTATTAATTCGGTTCGGTTTTTATTAATTCGGTTCGGTTTTTATTAATTCGGTTCGGTTTTTATTAATTCGGTTCGGTTTTTATTAATTCGGTTCGGTTTTTATTAATTCGGTTCGGTTTTTATTAATTCGGTTCGGTTTTTATTAATTCGGTTCGGTTTTTATTAATTCGGTTCGGTTTTTATTAATTCGGTTCGGTTTTTATTAATTCGGTTCGGTTTTTATTAATTCGGTTCGGTTTTTATTAATTCGGTTCGGTTTTTATTAATTCGGTTCGGTTTTTATTAATTCGGTTCGGTTTTTATTAATTCGGTTCGGTTTTTATTAATTCGGTTCGGTTTTTATTAATTCGGTTCGGTTTTTATTAATTCGGTTCGGTTTTTATTAATTCGGTTCGGTTTTTATTAATTCGGTTCGGTTTTTATTAATTCGGTTCGGTTTTTATTAATTCGGTTCGGTTTTTATTAATTCGGTTCGGTTTTTATTAATTCGGTTCGGTTTTTATTAATTCGGTTCGGTTTTTATTAATTCGGTTCGGTTTTTATTAATTCGGTTCGGTTTTTATTAATTCGGTTCGGTTTTTATTAATTCGGTTCGGTTTTTATTAATTCGGTTCGGTTTTTTTTTTTCGGTTTTTTCGGTTTTCAGTTTTTATAAATTGCGTACCGAATCCCGAACCGAAATATTTCGGGTCGGGATTCGGGACGCAATTTATAAAAACTGAAAACCGAAAAAACCGAAAAAAAAAAACCGAACCGAACCGAAAAACCGAATGCCCACCCCTAGGGATAATGTTGGGATGAGAATTTTGAAGAAAAAATTAGTAAAGTAATCAAAATTGCTAATTTAATTTGTAAAAATATATACACTTTAAAATATGAAAAAATTAGTAATGTAATCACAATTCCTAATTTAATTAGTAAAAATCTATACACTTTAAAATATTTTGTCAAAATGTCAATAGTTTAAAAATAATTTGTAAATACTATTATTTGTCTTTCCTTTTATTTCTCAAAACAGTCTAACATTAAATATATTCACTATCCATTTAGACACTTTAATACCATTAAATTTATTTCCACCTTTAAGATTTTCAATTTTTTTTCTCTTTACCATTTTCACCATTATTGTCTCTCATTGTTGAATAATAAATAATTATTCAAGTTCATATCAATTTATTCATCTATCGATTAATTCAAGAAATCTCTCAATACATAAAGGTATTTTCATAATCATCTTTTATTTTACGAGATTTCATAAGATTTTGTTTTCAAAATAAAAATTATGTTGAATTTTGGATTGTATGTATTACAATTTTTTCGTCATTTTTTCAATTTTTATCTAAGTTTGTTAACATTCTCATCAAATATTTATGCATTTCGGAATCTTATTATTTGAAACACTATTTTTATGATTTTATTTTCATATTTGAGATTTAGTAGATTGTAATTTGTAGTAAGCCACATAAGCATTCATACATAATATATTGTTTGATATTTTTTATATATATTCATATTTAATAATTTTGAATTTTGCTTATAGGGTTATTAATTCACAACTAAACACAGATTCAGATTTGAATTTGGTCAAAAAAATTGGAAAAAAAGAACGTAGCAGACGAAGAAAAAAGAGAGAGTCAAAGAAAAGGTTGCGAAATTATATTCATATCAGAATAATATTCATATTAATTTTTGTTTGTCAATTATTCTCTTTTACTCATCATTTGTATTTTTATTAAGAATATTATATTTCTTTTTTATTTGTAGCCATTCAAATACGTATCTTATATGAATTTGTATTTCTTAAGCATAGATGTATCCTATTTTTTGACAGTTAATTATATTTTTTAGAATATTGTATTCTGATTATATTATTTTCACTATGTATACTATCTCATCTGAATTTGTATTTCTTAAGCATATATGTATCCTGTTTTTCAACAGTTAATTTGTATATATTTTTAGAATATTGTATACTGATTATATTATTTTACTATGTATGCTATATGTTTTCCAGAATCTTGTATTCTTATTTCTTTCATAATCAATTTGTATTTTTTTTTTTT
>NC_028648.1:67776638-67778056 GCF_001406875.1 Solanum pennellii
ATATAATGGTAATCAAGTAATACAATTTAGATCACCGAAATACAATTTTTAGTTTAACAGAAAAAAAATCAATTTTAATTTGAATGATAAAGTGAGCACATAAAATGTAAAACATATTGGTAAACAATTAAAATGAAAACATAAGTTGATCTAATAGACTGAAAAAGGAGTTTTTTTTAATTGTTAATGATGAGAATTTTAAGTGATACGTTCCTTCTCTAAAAACTACTATCTCATTTTTTCATCATACTACTTTTTTTGTAGTTTGTATATTATTATACAATATTCTAAATAAAAACTAGAATAAATAGAAATACGAATAAAATACATATTGAAATGAATACGAAATATAAAATTTTCGAAGAAACAAATAAATACACGTGAAAAAAATATATGAATACAAATATGTTTCTTAAATAACTATAAATTTATTTGGCATACCTATTGGAATTAATATGAACTAATAAAAAAAGATTAAGATTATGGAGAAAAAAAAAAGAACAAGTTTGAGTTTTATTTAAAAATGTAATTCATTAGAAAATTAAGTGATCTTTTTAACTTTTTTTGAAATATTCTTTCCCTTGGTTTTCTCCCTTTTGTTATTAAATAATTCTATTCTTTAAATAAAAATAAATAATAAAAACATAAATAAGATACATAACAAATTAAAATTTTGACATTTTTACTAAATATTGAAAGTGCTGCTAATGAGCCCTCCTAAATATGAAAATATTGACATTTTTAAAAATTTCCCATTTTTGAATTGCTGAAGGTTGAGGCTTGGAGTTTGGAATAGGCCTAATGGGTTTTGAAAAATAATTCAAGAATGTGATCAGTTTGACTTAAAGAAAAAATAACCACGTGTATTGCAAATTTGACAAATTGAGGTAATTGGTTGAATTCAACCAAAATTAAAATAAGATGATTAATATAAGGAAAAATTGCATGAATTAATACATTTTTAAAAGTAATTATTGATTTTAACGATACTTTTTGTTTATTACCATTTATAGCAATATTGTGATAAATCTTTAATATGTATTTAAAGTGAATTATGTATGCAATATTTTTGAATTATAATTGTTTTTGCAATATATTATGTTTGTTTGGTAAAAAACTGTCACATTGTATTATAAGTGTATTAAATGTGTGATAAATGTATCATCCATCGTTAAAACTTATATTATATTTGAATAATAAATTTATCTTTGTAATATTTTTTATTATAGTATATTTATGTAAGTTTCCCAAATAATATAATTGATTAACAAGCTTCTTAATCTTAATGAAAATGAAATAATTAATTTAATTGTAAACTAACTTTAAAATATAAATTATAGATTAACTAAACTAATTAACCAAATATTTAAGTAAAACTAAAAATTTTTTGAGACAATTTATATATATATATATATATA
>NC_028648.1:67778280-67785393 GCF_001406875.1 Solanum pennellii
TATATATATATATATTTAAAAAAAAAAGTTTGATGACTAATTTATATTGTGGAGGTCCAAAATTGGTTGTCAACAGACCAAAGCCAACGATAATGGGGAGAATTTATGATATTGATCGGTCTCATGAACACAAGTGTTGTTCTCACTTCTCAGTAGCAATGGTCTAGCTATCAATGATTCTTCTAGATAGTTCTGAGTATGAACATGAACAACTATATGTTCAAATGTTATTCCAGAAGACATACAATAATCATTAAATGCATATGTAAACTCACCAACATTATCTAGACGAATTGTCTTTGTTGTATAGTCTGGAAATTGTGTTTCTAATCTTATTATATGAGACAACAATCACGCAAAATCCATGTTGGGAGTTGATAATAAACATACATGTTAACATCTTGTAGAAACATCTGTCGAGTTCGTATAATATTTAAAGGGTCCACGTATATCACCCTGTATACATTAAACGCATGAAATTCAATAATAACCTTGACTGTTGATGGTTTAATGATCAACTTTCCTTGAGAACAAGTAGCACAAGAGACTTCTTTTGACTGAAGGATATTTGGGCTCTTTAAGATGTGCCAATGTGAATTTTCAATTATTCTGCGTATCATATTAAAATTGGAATAGTCCAATAGATCATGTCAAATGATAAAATCATTAAAATTAGCAAACATTTTATTTGCTATGGCATGTGATTCAACAGTACTTATACTTGTATAGTACAAAGACAGAAAAATTACAGGTAATTTTTCATGCATAATTTTCTTCTTTGTATTAACTGTTGTAATGTAAAAGATACTTAACCTTTCCTTCATAAGTGATGCTTATCATGACCAACAAAATTAACCTACGGTTTGAGTGTTTACGATCGTCAATATCTTAGTAACCCAACCAAGGGTTGGAGTTGTGAACCAAGGGAGCGGTTTCAAGAAGATGTAGTCAATCAGAATTTCATTCTAATTAGTCGTAGCTAAAGAGACTTACGAGTAAAAACATTATAAGTTTAATGGGGTGACACGAAAGTGCCAAATATAGATGGGGGTTTGTCACAAGTATAGTAAAAATGCAAAGAGAATCAAGTATGGGGAGAAGTTTTTGGGGTGTGACCGTAATACAAGTTGAGATAAATCATTGGGTATATGATTTCGATAGAAATTTTGCAAGATAATAGTGATTATGCAAAGATTTAGATGGAAATAAGTTCTCTCTCGAGCAACTTACCCCATACCCCGTTTCAAATGTGTTCCTCTCGGATACCCATTTGCCGCCTGAATGACAACCTACGCCTTACCCCACTCACTCTCTCGAGCTGAGTGTTAGGATAATAGACTAGGGCTCACCCTCTCGAGTTGAACCTCATGTTGATCCACTCCTTAACTATCAGTCTAGCAGTCTTGGTTTCCCGACCTCCCTCTCAGGCAAAGCCGAAAACACATGGGTGACTTTGTATTTGCAACTATAAAGCCATTAAATTAAACCACAACCATTAGGTGAAATCACCATTAAAATACATCTAACCTATCAACAAGCAAGACCAAACAATAACATCAACTCATATTTGCTAAATCACAGCCCAAGAATGAGATTTTTAGCCACACATCAAGCAATAAAAAAAATACACCTAAAATGATACTAAAATCAAATGGGTAAAGAAATTAAACATTTATTAAATCAAAGGAAGAAGAATGGAGAAGACTCACTTCCAACTTGGGAAAGATAAAATCCTTCTTTCTTGATGTCTCCAGAAATCCTCTCCAAACTTGAGACAAAATCTGAAAAAACTAAAGTTTTAAGTCTAAAAACTAGAATAATGTCAACTCCCTAAAAATAATAATCAAGGCTAGTATTTATAACTTTCAGATTAAGTATTGTTGCAGACCATTCAGCGAGATTAGTCGAGATCACTGAATGCTCGGTGACTCGCCCTTCTTCTGTTCCATCACCGTTTTGTGGTTTCCTTTATCATCTCCATGTTTTGGACCGTCGGAAGGTATATCATTGCTTCGCAAAACGGTTTGGTGAAGCGTCGACTGCTCTTTTCATCGCCTTTTTTATCCTTTTCCTTTAGGGCTTCGTATGCTGGAACTAAGGGCGGAGTACGTCCCTTCGGCGACTCGCCAAGTGTATTTGGCGATGGCAAGGCTTCATATCTTCATTCTTTTCAACCTTTTTATTTGTTTTTGCATGTAAGTATCCATGCTTGAACTCAAACTTCAAACACTTGAAACTCAAGAGTTTTCATCATATATTGAGACTAAATAAGCATCTGAGGACAATATATCTATCAAAATAAAGCCCTAAATGAGTCCAATTTTTGAACTCATCAATACCCCCAATTTAAACTTTTGTTTATCCTCAAGCAAAATTCAAGTTCAGCAGTTCAAATGGGATGTCTCAAATAATGCTACACAAGACTCAATCATGAACATACACAACAAGACTCAAACTACTCCTTGTTTCTAATGAAAGCTCAAGCTTAACAACAATATCAGAATGCCCTCACACAAAAAATGATTTCATATTCACGCACATGGGTTAATCAATTTATGATCGGGGATCATATGCAATACTCATACTTAAAAGGAGGAACACAATGCATGTTTTTGCCCATAGAATTACCCTAATTTTCGAATCAACCTTGGTTCGGCTTACTCAAGATAAAAAAGGTCTTTTCCAGGCTTGTAACGAGGTTGAGTGCAAAGGTATGATCTTTTAGTCATATTGACTAAAGATCCTTATGAATTGTGGAACTCACGACACTTCCTTTCCTTCACTTTCTTCTGTCATTTTTTCTTCTAGTGCTTCTAACTCATCCTATTATTCATTTCATGAGTTGCTTGGAGACCCAAATTTCTTTTGGACTTTTGTTCCACAATTTTTCTTTTTCATTCTTTTCTTTTCTTTTTCTTTTTCTTTTTCTTTCTTTTTTTTATATGGAGGCTTTCCTATTTTCATCACATCATGAGTTAGAGGAGACTTTTCTTGCACTTCTTGACTTCTCATTTTCCTTTTCACCACACCCCCAACTTTGTGATGAGGCTTTGTCAAGAAGTCTGCTAATGGCTTCTTCATCTGGGTCATTCTCCAATTCAGACAAGGCCTTTTCTAACCTTTTCTTCAGTTCACTCTTAGAGGGTGAAGGACTTGATAAACTCTTCTTCTTAGAAGGAGAAGGACTATCTTTCTTGGCCGGCGACCAACCTTTAATCCTGATCTCTTTTGATAAGAATTTAATCCTATCGAAATCTACAATAACAAACGTCCAACTTACAATGTAAGATAAACGTTTCTTAATAAAATACTTACAGAGTTTTATATTCTCTGGTAATGTTGATATGCCTTCATCTATTTGGAACTGAGTATACTTCTCAGCAAAGCTTCGAGGCATTACTTGTTTATTTCCACCAAACCAGCTCCACCATTCGTAGAACCACCTGGGGATAGTAGAAGCTGCAACTTCTAGACAATATTTAACAGACCATGTATGGGTTGTTAGTCTAACATACAAGAAGTTTACCCAGGCTTCTTTGTAGTCATACCAATTATAGGTTTGAGGATTAAATCTTTTAGAAATATTTATAGGGGTTTATAAATGGTCAACAGGACAAGTAACAGGTGATAAAATCTTTCTTATAGTAAACTTAGAGTAAGCTATACTATCTGGGTTAGACTTATCAGCTAACTCATGTTCAATATCTATTGATCCTGTGTCCACCAAGATAAATTCATAATATTTTCTAGTTTTTAAGGAATTACCTGAATCAACATAATTTCTGTTAGTATAGACAGGTTTTAAAAGATGTTTAATCTCATAACCTTCATATTCTTTATCTAGAGCAAGAATTGGGAAAACCTGCAAAGGAATCATTTCAAATTTTTCCTTCTCTTTGGAAGGAGACTTTGTTCCTGCTGGAGATACTGCTTCAGCAAAACTGGCTGGCTGTTTCATGGTGTAACATTCACTTGTCTGTTTTTGAGAAAATCTAAGTTCTCCGCTTGGGGATGAGGATGAACTGGGTTCTTGCTCCTTTTGGAAGGGGTTTTTTAAGACTAACATCTTTGATGAACTATTTTGTGGCAGCTCAGGAGGAACAATTGGCGGCAATTGGGCCAATGCTGAATTCCTGTTTATATCAGGCCTAACATGGCTTATCTCAGGCCTTATGGCAAATGGCCCTGGCTCTCTTATTTGTCCACTTGGATTGGACCTGGAGGGTTGTCTTCCCGCTATGGGCCTAACTTGCGGTCTGCTCATGTTTTCCCTGCAAAAATTCACGAGTTAGGAAATCTGGCAACGAAATATTTTTGCCTTTAATAAATTCAATTTGAAAATCAAAACTAGATAATAAGGCTTGCCACCTAGGAAAAATTTGTTTAGAAACAATATTCTTGACATCCTTTTGGAGGATTTCTTTAGCAGATTTACAATCTACTCTAAGCAGGAATTCTTTATTGATCAAGTCATCTTGAAACATAGTAATACAAAGAACAATAGCAAGGATTTCCTTTTTGATCGTGCTATAATTTTTTTGAGCAAAATTCCAGATTCCAAAAGTATAACGGGCTAATTATTCTGAAGAATTGGGGTCTTTTCTTTGTTTATGAATACCACCGTATCCAATGTCAGATGCATCAGTCTCAACAATCATGAAGTAGTCAGGGTTAGAAATACCAAGCCATGGAAGATCTTTAACCATATTCTTTAGGAGAATAACTGCATTGGTTTGTTCATCACTCCAGGGTGAAGGATTCTTCTTTAACCTATCAAAGAGGGGTTTGCAGATATGCCTAACTTTGGGAATAAAATCAGCTACATAGTTGAGACTTCCTAAAAATCTTTGCAACTGAGTTTTATCTAAAATGACATTGGGAAACTTATCAAAAAAAACTCAATTGATCTGCAAATTGGTTTATAGGTACCTTGATAAAGATCATGTCCTAAAAATCTGATTTTTGTTTGAAATAATTTAATCTTTTTAGCACTAATGACTAATCCATTGTGCTTAACAATTTTAAAGAAAATATTTAAATGTTTGAAATGGTAATCAATGTCCTCGGAAAAGATTAATACATCATCGATATAAACAATTGAAATATGACTAATATGATTGAATATAGAATTCATAATATTTTGAAATTCCGATGGGGCATTTTTAAGCCCAAAGGGCATGACATTCCATTCATATTGTCCAAACGGGACATTGAAAGTTGTTTTATATTTATCCTGTTCAGCAATTTGAATTTGCCAAAATCCAGATTTTAAATCAAATTTACTATAAACATTAGCTTTAAAAGTTCGTTTTAAAAGATCCCTTTTGTTAGGAATCGGATAACGAATCCACTTTAAAACTGAGTTTAAGGGTTTGTAATTAATAACAAGTCTTGGGGAACCTCGTTCTTGTTCAGCTGCATTGTTAACATAAAATGCTGAACAACTCCAAGGTGATTTTGAAGGACGAATAATTTTATTACTCAAAAGAGTATGAGTTTCTTTCTTACAGATTTCCGTTAATTCATGGTTCATCTGAATAGGCCTAGCTTTTGTAGAGGTGGCCTTTTCATCAAATCCATCAATATATGGTAAATCAATAATATGGGATTTTTGATCCCAAAAAGCGTTTGGAAATTCTGAGCAAATTTCACTTTCAAAATTCTTTTGAAGATTGGCAATTTTATCAACCATTCTCGGGGTTTTTAAAATTTGCTCAATTTTCTTAATTTTAATATCTTCTTTTAAAAAACAAATCTGATTGATTTTAAATGTAGTTTGTTTATGCAAAAATTTACTTTCTTCAAGAGAATGTGTCTTGATAAAAGGAAAGGAAATTTCTTTTCCTAAAATTTTTGTTTTGATTGATTCAAAATCTGAAATATAAGGTTTGATCTGTGTAATAAAAGGTATACCTAAAATAATCTCCTCATTAATGTTTTTAATTATGACAAAATCATTAGCAAGGCAAATACCGTCATTGCAGATATGAGCATTTGAAAGTTTATAATTTATACAGATACGCTCACCAGTCGCGCTGTATAACTTGGTATTTCCCTTCTGGAGGTACTTGGTTGGGATTAGATCTTCAAAAATGCAATTACGATCTGCACCACTGTCTAACAAAGTAATTTTGTTAAGTACAAAATTAGAATTAACTACTAACTTAATCATAATGTGAGAACTCTGAGGTCTCACCTTAGTGATCATACTAATACCTGCATCTTCAATACCTTTAGGTGATGAAGGGGTTGATTGATTGGAAGAGTTGTTATCTTCATCTTCGTTATCTGAAGTAGCAATCTCTTTTCCTTTAAGAGATACTCAGCATCCTTAAGAAATTGTTTTGCTAAAGCATCAATTTCAATTTTGTTAAGTCTTGACTTAACTTCTCGAACTTCTTCTTTGAGGGAGTTAACTTCTGCTCGAAGATCATTGATAGAAGGTTCTTCCCTCTTATCTGTATATTTTTGCATGATTTGTTTCATGCTGAAAGGAATTACATTTCTTGCAACTTCTTTTTCTTTCTGTTTAGTGACAAGCTTTTGAAGCTCCAAAAGATAGCTTCTTCGGGCATCATTATCTTTGAATGATCGTTCGAGGACGAACGATGGGTAAATTGGTATCTATTGTAACGACCTGTTTAGCCGTTTGGAGCAGCAGAGTTAATTTCTGGAAATCACTGTTTGGGTCGACGGATCCCACGACGGACCGTCATGGGCACGACGGACCGTCGAGGGTGTCTCGTTCCAAAACACTTAGAATTTAGAAATTTGGGTACTGAGATCGACTCTCTGAACTTCGCGACGAAATGGCAGGACGGACCGTCGCATACATGACGGGCCGTCACAGACTCTTTAATGAATTGAGTCTCTGAACTTTGCGATGGAAGCAGCAGGACGGACCATCGCAGTCACGACGGGCCGTCACAGGCTGCGTAACCCTGACTGGGTCGGATTTCTGTAAAATGTTTTAAGGGGTGTTTTGGACTATTTCATGCTTATAATTATAAAGTTAGGGGGTTCATATTAATAATTCTTTTACTTGGGGGTTAAAAGAGATAACCTTGAAACAAATAGTGGGGTATTTTATCATCTTTTATACTTAATTATATG
>NC_028648.1:67785572-67785756 GCF_001406875.1 Solanum pennellii
GAATGATATGTATTGGGTAGTAATGTAAAGTCTCCTATATTGCTTAATTGTGTGTATGTATGATATGATTACATAATTGTGATGAATTAGCATGATGAGGCTGTTGAATCTTAAACCTTAAAATCTTTTTGTTAATGATGATGCCTTGGTATAAAAGAAGGCTTGATGAACTAAAAGATTGAGA
>NC_028648.1:67786033-67846542 GCF_001406875.1 Solanum pennellii
TGAGTTGGCCGATGATACCTACTCAGTACTCGTGTTTTGTACTGACCCCTACTTGTAATTGTTTTTCTTTGTTATTTGTGGAGTGCAGCAAACGTGCCATCGTCTTCAACTCAACCGCAACTCTAGCCAGTCTTCATCACGCCATATTTCAGGGTGAGCTATTGCTTCTAGCTTGGACTGGATCTTCCTCTTCATGTCTTGATGCCTTTAAGTTCCGGCATGGACTAGCTGTTTATTTATTTTAGCTTCCTAGATATTCTTAGATTTAGTAATTGGAGGATAGATGTTCTTGTGGTGATGACTTCCAGATTTTGGGAATAATGATTGATAAAATTTTAGAAGTTATTTAATCGATTTTCATTAATGAGTTTTAAGTCTTCCGCATTTTTCTATGTTATTTATGGTTGAACTGTTGGGGTTTAGATTGGTTGGTTCGCTCACATAGTAGGATAAGTGTGGGTGCCACTCGCGACCCGTTTTGGGTCGTGACACCAACATTATCTAGACGAATTGTCTTTATTGTATAGTCTGGAAATTGTGTTTTTAATCTTATTATATGAGACAACAATCAGGCAAAATCCATGTTGGGAGTTGATAATAAACATACATGTTAACATCTTGTAGAAACATCTGTCGAGTTCGTATAATATTTAAAGGGTCCACGTATATCACCCTGTATACGTTAAACGCATGAAATTCAATAATAACCTTGACTGTTGATGGTTTAATGATCAACATTCCTTGAGAACAAGCAGCACAAGAGACTTCTTTTGACTGAAGGATATTTGGGCTCTTTAAGATGTGCCAATGTGAATTTTCAATTATTTTGCGTATCATATTAAAATTGGAATAGTCCAATAGATCATGTCAAATGATAAAATCATTAAAATTAGTAAACATTTTATTTGCTATGACATGTGATTCAACTGTACTTATACTTGTATAGTACAAAGACAAGAAAAATTACAGGTAATTTTTCATGCATAATTTTCTTCTTTGTATTAACTGTAGTAATGTAAAAGATACTTAACCTTTCCTTCACAAGTGATGCTTATCGTGACCAAAAAAATTAACCTACGGTTTGAGTGTCTACGATCGTCAATATCTTAGTAACCCAACCAAGGGTTGGAGTTGTGAACCAAGGGAGCGGTTTCAAGAAGATGTAGTCAATCAGAATTTCATTCTAATTAGTCGTAGCTAAAGAGACTTATGAGTAAAAACATTATAAGTTTAATGGGGTGACACGAAAGTGCCAAATATAGATGGGGGTTTGTCACAAGTATAGTAAAAATGCAAAGAGAATCAAGTATGGGGAGAAGTTTTTGGGGTGTGACCGTAATACAAGTTGAGATAAATCATTGGGTATATGATTTTGATAGAAATTTTGCAAGATAATAGTGATTATGCAAAGATTTAGATGGAAATAAGTTCTCTCTCGAGCAACTTACCCCATACCTCGTTTCAAATGTGTTCCTCTCTGATACCCATTTGCCGCCTGAATGACAACCTACGCCTTACCCCACTCACTCTCTCGAGCTGAGTGTTAGGATAAGAGACTAGGGCTCACCCTCTCGAGTTGAACCTCATGCTAATCCACTCCTTAACTATCAGTCTAGCAGTCTTAGTTTCCCGACCTCCCTCTCAGGCAAAGCCGAAAACACATGGGTGACTTTGTATTTGCAACTATAAAGCCATTAAATTAAACCACAACCATTAGGTGAAATCACCATTAAAATACATCTAACCTATCAACAAGCAAGACCAAACAATAACATCAACTCATATTTGCTAAATCACAGCCCAAGAATGAGATTTTTAGCCACACATCAAGCAATAAAAAAAAATACACCTAAAATGATACTAAAATCAAATGGGTAAAGAAATTAAACATTTATTTAATCAAAGGAAGAAGAATGGAGAAGACTCACTTCTAACTTGGGAAAGATAAAATCTTTCTTTATTGATGTCTCCAGAAATCCTCTCCAAACTTGAGACAAAATCTGAAAAAACTAAAGTTTTAAGTCTAAAAACTAGAATAATGTCAACTCCCTAAAAATAATAATCAAGGCTAGTATTTATAACTTTCAGATTAAGTATTGCTGCAGACCATTCAGCGAGATTAGTCGAGATCCCTGAATGCTCGGTGACTCGCCCTTCTTCTGTTCCATCACCGTTTTGTGGTTTCCTTTATCATCTTCATGTTTTGGACCGTTGGAAGGTATAGCACTGCTTCGAAAAATGGTTTGGTGAAGCGTCGACTGCTCCTTTCATTGCCTTTTTTATCCTTTTCCTTTAGGGCTTCGTATGCTGGAACTAAGGGCGGAGTACGTCCCTTCGGCGACTCGCCAAGTGTATTTGGCGATGGTCAGGCTTCATATCTTCATTCTTTTCAAACTTTTTATTTCTTTTTGCATGTAAGTATCCATGCTTGAACTCAAACTTCAAACACTTGAAACTCAAGAGTTTTCATCATATATTTAGACTAAATAATTATCTGAGGACAATATATCTATCAAAATAAAGCCCTAAATGAGTCCAATTTTTGAACTCATCAATACCCCCATTTTAAACTTTTGTTTATCCTCAAGCAAAATTCAAGTTCAGCAGTTCAAATGGGATGTCTCAAATAATGCTACACAAGACTCAATCATGAACATACACAACAAGACTCAAACTACTCATGTAAGGTCAATTGTATACTCAGAGATTCAAGTTGTGACACATCGTTATCAAATATTCTCATGCTCACCATCCTTGTTTCTAATGAAAGCTCAAGCTTAACAACAATATCAGAATGCCCTCACACAAAAAATGATTTCATATTCACGCACATGGGTTAATCAATTTATGATCGGGGATATATGCAATACTCATACTTAAAACGTGGAACACAATGCATGTTTTTGCCCATAGAATTACCCTAATTTTCGAATCAACCTTGGTTCGGCTTACTCAAGATAAAAAAAGGTCTTTTCCAGGCTTGTAACGAGGTTGAGTGCAAAGGTATGATCTTTTAGTCATATTGACTAAAGATTTTTGTGAATTGTGGAACTCACAACACTTCCTTTCCTTCACTTTCTTCTGTCATTTTTTCTTCTAGTGCTTCTAACTCATCCTATTATTCATTTCATGAGTTGCTTGGAGACCCAAATTTCTTTTGGACTTTTATTCCACAATTTTTCTTTTTCATTCTTTTCTTTTCTTTTTCTTTTTCTTTTTCTTTTTCTTTCTTTTTTTTTATATGGAGGCTTTCCTCTTTTCATCACATCATGAGTTAGAGGAGACTTTTCTTGCACTTCTTGAATTCTCATTTTCCTTTTCACCACACCCCCAACTTTGTGATGAGGCTTCGTCAAGAAGTCTGCTAATGGCTTCTTCATCTGGTTCATTCTCCAATTCAGAAGGCCTTTTCTAACCTTTTCTTCAGTTCACTCTTAGAGGAAGAAGGACTTGATAAACTCTTCTTCTTAGAAGGAGAAGGACTATCTTTCTTGGCCGGCGACCAACCTTTAATCCTGATCTCTTTTGATAAGAATTTAATCCTATCGAAATCTACAATAACAAACGTCCAACTTATAATGTAAGATAAACGTTTCTTAATAAAATACTTACAGATTTATATATTCTATGGTAATGTTGATATGCCTTCATCTATTTGGAACTGAGTATACTTCTCAGCAAAGCTTCAAGGCATTACTTGTTTATTTCCACCAAACCAGCTCCACCATTCGTAGAACCACCTGGGGATAGTAGAAGTTGCAACTTCTGGACAATATTTAACAGACCATGTATGGTTTGTTAGTCTAACATACAAGAAGTTTACCCAGGCTTCTTTGTAGTCATACCAATTATAGGTTTGAGGATTAAATCTTTTAGAAAGATTTATAGGGGTTTATAAATGGTCAACAGTCCAAGTAAAAGGTGATAAAATCTTTCTTATAGTAAACTTAGAGTAAGCTATACTATCTGGGTCAGACTTATCAGCTAACTCATGTTCAATATCTATTGATCCTGTTTCCACCAGGATAAATTCATAATATTTTCTAGTTTTTAAGGAATTACCTGAATCAACATAATTCCTGTTAGTATAGACAGGTTTTAAAAGATGTTTAATCTCATAACCTTCATATTCTTTATCTAGAGCAAGAATTGGGAAAACCTGCAAAGGAATCATTTCAAATTTTTCCTTCTCTTCGGAAGGAGACTTTGTTCCTGCTGGAGATACAACTTCAGCAAAACTGGCTGGCTGTTTCATGGTGTAACATTCACTTGTCTGTTTTTGGGAAAATCTAAGTTCTCCGCTTGGAGATGAGGATGAACTGGGTTCTTGCTCCTTTTGGAAGGGGTTTTTAATGCTAACATCTTTGATGAACTATTTTGTGGCAGCTCAGGAGGAACAATTGGCGGCAATTGGGCCAATGCCGAATTCTTGTTTATATTAGGCCTCACATGGCTTATGTCAGGCCTTATGCCAAATGGCCCTGGCTCTCTTATTTGTCCACTTGGATTGGACCTGGAGGGTTGTCTTCCCGCTATGGGCCTAACTTGCGGTCTGCTCATGTTTTCCCTGCAAAAATTCACGAGTTAGGAAATCTGGCAACGAAATATTTTTGCCTTTAATAAATTCAATTTGAAAATCGAAACTAGATAAATAAGGCTTGCCACCTAGCAAAAATTTGTTTAGAAACAATATTCTTGACATCCTTTTGGAGGATTTCTTTAGCAGATTTACAATCTACTCTAAGCAAGAATTTTTTATTGATCAAGTCATCTTGAAACTTAGTAATACAAAGAACAATAGCAAGGATTTCCTTTTTGATCGTGCTATAATTTATTTGAGCAGAATTCCAAATTCCAGAAGTATAACGAGCTAATTGTTATGAAGAATTGGGGTCTTTTCTTTGTTTAAGAATACCACCGTATCCAATGTCAGATGCATCAGTCTCAACAATCATGAAGTAGTCAGGGTTAGAAATACCAAGGCATGGAAGATCTTTAACCATATTCTTTAGAAGAATAACTGCATTGGTTTGTTCATCACTCCAGGGTGAAGGATTCTTCTTTAACCTATCTAAGAGAGGTTTGCAGATATGCCTAACTTTGGGAATAAAATCAGCTACACAGTTGAGACTTCCTAAAAATCTTTGCAACTGATATGCAAATTGGTTTATAGGTACCTTGATAAAGATCATGTTCTAAAAATCTTATTTTTGTTTGAAATAATTTAATCTTTTTAGCACTAATGACTAATCCATTGTGCTTAACAATTTTAAAGAAAATATTTAAATGTTTGAAATGAGAATCAATGTCCTCGGAAAAGATTAATACATCATCGATATAAACAATTGAAATATGACTAATATGATTGAATATATAATTCATAATATTTTGAAATTCCGATGGGGCATTTTTAAGCCCAAAATGCATGACATTCCATTCATATTGTCCAAACGGAACATTGAAAGTTGTTTTATATTTATCCTGTTCAGCAATTTGAATTTGCCAAAATCCAGATTTTAAATCAAATTTACTATAAACATTAAATTTAAAAGTTCGTTTTAAAAGATCCCTTTTGTTAGGAATCGGATAACGAATCCACTTTAAAACTGAGTTTAAGGGTTTGTAATTAATAACAAGTCTTGGGGAACCTCGTTCTTGTTCAACTGCATTGTTAACATAAAATGCTGAACAAGTCCAAGGTGATTTTGAAGGACGAATAATTTTATTACTCAAAAGAGTATGAGTTTCTTTCTTACAGATTTCCATTAATTCATGGTTCATCTGAATAGGCCTAGCTTTTGTAGAGATGTCCTTTTCATCAAATCCATCAATATATGGTAAATCAATAATATGGGATTTTCGATCCCAAAAAGCGTTTTGAAATTCTAAGCAAATTTCACTTTCAAAATTCTTTTGAAGATTGGCAATTTTATCAACCATTCGCGGGGTTTTTAAAATTTGCTCAATTTTCTTAATTTGAATATCTTCTTTTAAAAAACAAATCTGATTGATTTTAAATGCAGTTTGTTTATGCAAAAATTTACGTTCTTCAAGAGAAAGTGTCTTGATAAAAGGAAAGGAAATTTCTTTTCCTAAAATTTTTGTTTTGATTGATTCAAAATCTGAAATATAAGGTTTGATCTGGGTAATAAAAGGTATACCTAAAATAATCTCCTCATTAATGTTTTTAGTTATGACAAAATCATTAGCAAGGCAAATACCGTCATTGCAGATATGAGCATTTGAAAGTTTATAATTTATACAGATACGCTCACCAGTCGCGCTGTATAACTTGGTATTTCCCTTCTGGAGGTACTTGGTTGGGATTAGACCTTCAACAATGCAATTACGATCTGCACCACTGTCTAACAAAGTAATTTTGTTAAGTACAAAATTAGAAATAACTACTAACTTAATCATAATGTGAGAACTCTGAGGTCTCACCTTAGTGATCATACTAATACCTGCATCGTCAATACCTTTAGGAGATGAAGGGGTTGATTGATTGGAAGAGTTGTTATCTTCATCTTCGTTATCTGAAGTAGCAATCTCTTTTCCTTTAAGAGATACTTCAGCATCCTTAAGAAATTGTTTTGCTAAAGCATCAATTTCAATTTTGTTAAGTCTTGACTTAACTTCTCGAACTTCTTCTTTGAGGGAGTTAACTTCTGCTCGAAGATCATTGATAGAAGGTTCTTCCCTCTTATCTGTATATTTTTGCATGATTTGTTTCATGCTGAAAGGAATTACATTTATTGCAACTTCTTTTTCAATCTGTTTAGTGACAAGCTTTTGAAGCTCCAAAAGATAGCTTCTTCGGGCATCATTATCTTTGATGTGCTCAATAGTTGCAATTAAGATTTCTGTAGAGTCTTCAGAGAGAACTCTGACAGATTGGCTATCACAATGACAAAATGCTCCTTGGCAATTGCATTCATGTCCACTATCTTGAGCAACATTGAGGAACTCCTCGTCCTCAGTTTCTTCTTCTTCTGAAGAGGAAGACGAATCTGATTCTTCTTCGTTTAATATAGACAGAAACTTTTCCTTAGTTTCTTCATCTGCTTCAAGAAGATTGATCTTCTTCCTTTTTCTTTTGTTTCTAGGACAATCAGGAGACTTGTGTCCAGACTTTCCACAATTCAAACATTTGTCTTCGTTAGATGTGTTGCGAGAAGTTTTCCTACTTCTCTTTCCTTTAGAATATCCTTTTTCCTTTGAGGATCTTCTTTTAGGTGTCGATTTTCCAGATCGTTCTTTCTTTGAAACCCTTTTTGCAGAAGGGGGTTTAGACTTGGGAAGCCAAAGTCTTGACAGAAACTACCAAGTTCATTACTTGAGAATATTTTATCTTTCTTAAGCTGTTCCTTTAGCTTTAAATCAGTACATAACTCCATTGCTACGAAATGAATCAAACTGGTAAGGTCTCCATAAGTCATTTTTTAATATGGAATTTTACCTTCACATCGATCTCTTATTTTGTATCGGACCTTTTCTGCAAAATGGGGAGGTAATCCACTAAGGAATCTCTCTTTCCAATAATCATTGTTGCAGTCATCTCTTAGCATGACCTTTGTAATAAACATATCTTTATACCATCTGAAATCTGTCAATTTCTTGCAGTAAAGATTGTTTAATATTTCCAAACTTCTGTCTTGATATAATCGTGGTTATCCCACAAAATGTTTAGCAATGTTGTAAAGTAGAGTTGCAGTTGCATCCTCAACTACCTCTAAAGAAGTAGTAGTTTGACCTCCTTCAGTCTTAACAACATTCTTGCTTGCAAAAGCATCAAGAATCTCATTTTTATTTTTTTTTCTGTGAGATAGTTGTCCCACGAATTTCTTAGAGTCCCTGTAAAACCTGCAACTATCCTATTAGCTGCTTGCTTATCGGTGGCGCTCTTCCATTTATAGGCTGTGATGTTCATGCCCATCTCTTGGAGTTTATTATAGATTTGACTATCAGCCATTCCATCTATTTTCCATTCTGTTATACCTGTACCATCTGCAACACTTTGGGGATGCATATTGTTTTCTTCGAACTGGATATCAGGAAAAGAAGGTCGGGGATAAAAGTTTTTGGAGTGAGGAAGTCTATCTTTAATAGCTCCAACCTTATCACCCTGAGAAATCTTAATCCTTTTAAGTTGCTCACTAAACCTTTCAAGGATTTCTGGAGAGTTGTTGAAGTCATTAGCTGGTTTAGGGAAATCCTCTGGGGAAAATTTATGGATTTTGAAGATAGGATTAGTTTCTAAGTTGAAACCTGATTTGGAGGAACTGGGTTTGTTACCAATCTGGCTGGTACCACTATAATTATACTTTGAGTCCTCAATTTGTTTGGAAACAACATGAAGGACCTGGTTAGTATAATTATTTTGTTCAAAGACTTTGTTTATTTCTTCAATAGTCACAAAGTTGTTTTCTTTATGTTCTGAAGGTTTTTTGAAAGGCGCTGCTTTCAAAACATCTTTTCTATAAGGGATGTTTATACCTTCAAGAGGAGGAATAACACTTTCGACAACCTTGTATTTGGTATGCCATCTGTTAACCAAAAACCTGAAGCGATAAATTAGATTCACCGATTTGGCCTGTAGATTCAAACCATTTTAAGAATTCAATTTCTGTTTTGAATCTCTTCATATCCTTAATCCATTTGTCTTTGAACAAGACTCTCTGATCCCTTGTGTATGTATCAACATACCAAGCTTTCTTTAAAGCATGCTTAGGGATCATCCACCACTTATTAATCTTTTTTGTGTCAGGAGTAAATTTGTTGACTGACTTAATAACTCCTATAGAATCCTTTTTCTTATGAGAAGGAGCTTTCATTTCGCATGGAGTAGGACTTCCTGCAAAATAAGAATCATAATAAACCTTGGGGATGGTTTGGGTGAAATCTACCCCGCGGAACTTACCCTGTTGTTCTCAAACCTCAGTGGTTCCATAAAAATCTTCCTCTCCCTCCCGGGTCTTTGAAGTAGAAGGTCTAGACATATACATTCTTCTACTGGAAGACTCTTGTCCGAAATAATTGGATGTAAGAAATGTAAGGTTAACAGATCCATCTGCAAATTGAACAATACTTTCAAGGAAAGACCTAGAAGGCTGAGCTGGAAGGGGTTCGGTGATAGATTCAAATTTCCAACTTTCATCGGAAAGAATCTCATTCCACTTTAACATTCTAGTCACAAAAGTAGTGCTATGCTCTTGGTTTGATTCCATAAGCATAGTAACACCTTTGGGACTAGAGTTAATTCCCTTTGGGGCAATAGTGGTTTTCATTAGCTTGTAATATACCCGATATATTACAACTAAATCTCTGGTTCCTAATTTGCTATTCATATTCTTGGTTTTGACATTAAGTGTCAAGGTATCAATAATATTAGGGTCTTTTATCTCTACAGAGAAATTAGGATAACAATTGAAGTAAACTGGCCCCTGAGCTAGATTACTTTCTAAGATTCCTAATAACGAATCGTCAACATTGAGAAGTCTAGCATCTCTAAGCATTAAATAAATAGGAATATTTAAGCCTTTACGGAAAAGGGGTTTAACAGCAACCTGTACAAGACCAATATGAAGAAATTTAAATTCTTTCCTATACATGTCAATGTCAGCAGCAATCAACAATTTAATAGTCTCTAAAGAGTTATTAATTGCAGATGTAGATTCGCAAGTTTTTATATTATAACTTTTAAACAAACTAAAATTACCTATTTGGTAAATCTTATTAATCGGTTCTTTAGGAATGGACCAATTTTGTAAACGCATATCTTCTTTAGATATAGTACAATTAACAGAGTTAACAATATTGTTGCTGTTCATGAGAACAAGCAGTTGTCTTTAGGCATGAAAGAACATCAAGGATAAATTAAGCAATACAAATAATTTTAACAGAGATTATCAACCTTATGAAAATTTAACTATGATTCTTGTAAATCTAAAGAAAATAAAGCAGTGATTATCTATATAATATAACGGTTAACAATGATTTAACAATTAAATTGGCTTTGGATATTACTACACTTATATCACGTATGTTGGATATTACAAGTCTTTGGCAAGTCATATTGCAGGACGGATCACCAAAAGATTGGCTGCCTGCCCCCATGGGTCTTATTGGACTTGCAATTATCTAGTTTCAGGATAACCAAGTCCTTAAGCCGGAGATTAATCGTCACACTCAGACTTATATAGAGACAAAACCTCAACATGATAATAAGGAAACCAAAGCCTTTAACTTGCTTTAATCGAAGTTAACTAAAATATTATACAGGATAATAACAGTGCTATAACCTCTTAAGATTACTATAAGAATCAAATATAATAAACCATAAGCTAGATAATTACTAAGTTAAGATTATTTTATTGTCTTAATAATCACATGATTTCTAACAGCCTGCCCCCATGGGTCTTATTGGACTTACAATGATCTAGTTTCAGGCTAACCAAGTTTTTAAGCCGGAGATTTATCGGCACACTCAGACTTATGCAGAGACAAAACCTCAACATGATAATATAATAAACCATAAGCTAGATAATTACTAAGTTAAGATTATTTTATTGTCTTAATAATCACATGATTTCTAACAGCCTAGACAACCTTATGATTTAGCTACTCATGCTAACAACTAATGCGATAAACCTGGCTCTGATACCATTTTACAGAGGATATGATTGCGGAAAATATGAATAGAAGAGATATAAAGAAAAGTAAAAGAACTTACAAAAGGGAAAGCTTTATTCCATATATTGCATAATGTTTACAGAGAGAGAGAGCATTCAAGAAAATTTTGTATTCGTAGATTTTTCCGATACTCTTAATGTGAAAATACAAAGTCTTATATAGACTTGAAAAGATAAAACGAATCTCAAAGCCTCCTTCTGATTGGTTGCAGAGGATTGCTTTATCCATTCCTTATCTTTGCTTTTTGGAAAGCATTCACTTTTACAACTGTCTTTTACTTTACCGCTGTCAGTTGTTGCTCCTTTTGAAAGCATCTTTAACTTTAAGGACCTTTTGCTTTGTCGGTCACTACTGATAAAGCTTTAGCCAATCATGTCGGCCATCCCTGTTAGTTATCTGGGTCCATCTGATTAATATGATAAAGATTCCATCTCTTTGAGACTCCTCTACCTCTTTCTAGATAATTCTGATCTTTAATGATCTCTATCTGACAGACTAATTATTCCGATTTTAATATCTCAATTAGACATTAATCAAATGGATTTAGATAGGACCTTGCTAAGGCTTTAGGTTTTAACATCTCGCCATTATCATCACTTTGTGATGAGGCTTCGTCAAGAAGTCTATTAATGGCTTCTTCATCTGGTTCATTCTCCAATTCAGACAATGCCTTTTCTAACCTTTTCTTAAGTTAACTCTTAGAGGGTGAAGGACTTGATAAACTCTTCTTCTTAGAAGGAGAAGGACTATCTTTCTTGGCCGGCGACCAACCTTTAATCCTGATCTCTTTTGATAAGAATTTAATCCTATCGAAATCTGCAATAACAAACGTCCTACTTATACTGTAAGATAAACGTTTCTTAATTAAATACTTACAGAGTTTTATATTCTCTGGTAATGTTGATATGCCTTCATCTATTTGGAACTGAGTATACTTATCAGCAAAGCTTCGAGGCATTACTTGTTTAGTTCCACCAAACCAGCTCCACCATTCGTAGAACCACCTGGGGATAGTAGAATCTGCAACTTCTGGACAATATTTAACAAACCATGTATGGGTTGTTGGTCTAACATACAAGAAGTTCACCCAGGCTTCTTTGTAGTCATACCAATTATAGGTTTGAGGATTAAATCTTTTAGAAAGATTTATAGGGGTTCGTAAATGGTCAACAGGCCAAGTAAAAGGTGATAAAATCTTTATTATAGTAAACTTAGAGTAAGCTATACTATCTGGGTCAGACTTATCAGCTAACTCATGTTCAATATCTACTAATCCTGTGTCCACCAGGATAAATTCATAATATTTTCTAGTTTTTAAGGAATTACCTGAATCAACATAATTCCTGTTAGTATAGACATGTTTTAAAAGATGTTTAGTCTCATAACCTTCATATTCTTTATCTAGAGCAAGAATTGGGAAAACCTACAAAGGAATCATTTAAAATTTTCCTTCTCTTTGGAAGGAGACTTTGTTCCTGCTGGAGATACTGCTTCAGCAAAACTGGCTGGCTGTTTCATGGTGTAACATTCACTTGTCTGTTTTTGGGAAAATCTAAGTTCTCCGCTTGGGGATGAGGATGAACTGGGTTCTTGCTCCTTTTGGAAGGGGTTTTTTAAGACTAACATCTTTGATGAACTATTTTGTGGAAGCTCAGGAGGAACAATTGGCGGCAATTGGGCCAATGTCGAATACCTATTTATATCAGGCCTAACATGGCTTATCTCAGGCCTTATGGCAAATGGACCTAACTCTCTTATTTGTCCACTTGGATTGGACCTGGAGGGTTGTCTTCCCGCTATGGGCCTAACTTGCGGTCTGCTCATGTTTTCCCTGCAAAAATTCACGAGTTAGGAAATCTGGCAACGAATTATTTTCTCCTTTAATAAATTCAATTTGAAAATCGAAACTATATAATAAGGCTTGCCACCTAGCAAAATGTTTAGCAATGCTGTAAAGTAGAGTTGCAGTTGCATCCTCAACTACCTCTAAAGAAGTAGTAGTTTGACCTCCTTCAGTCTTAACAACATTCTTGCTTGCAACAGCATCAAGAATTTCATTTTGTGGGAGAACCACGATTATATCAAGACAGAAGTTTGGAAATATTCAACAATCTTTATTGCAAGAAATTGACAGATTTCAGATGGTATAAAGATATGTTTATTACAAAGGTCATGCTAAAAGATGACTGCAACAATGATTATTGGAAAGAGAGATTCTTAGTGGATTACCTCCCCATTTTGCAGAAAAGGTCCGATCCAAAATAAGAGATCGATGTGAAGGTAAAATTCCATATTCAGAAATGACTTATGGAGACCTTACTAGTTTGATTCATTTTGGTCTTTTACAGGTTGCTGTTAAACCCCTTTCTGTAAAGGCTTAAATATTCCATTCTGTTATTTTCTTCGAACTGGATATCAGGAAAAGAAGGTCGGGGATAAATGTTTTTGGAGTGAGGAAGTCTATCTTTAATAGCTCCAACCTTATCACCCTGAGAAATCTTAATCCTTTTAAGTTGCTCACTGATCCTTTCAAGGATTTATGGAGAGTTGTTGAAGTTACCCATGCATGATTTTGATTTTATTCTTGGTATGGACTGCTTCATAGTTGTTATGCTTGCAGGGATTGTCGAAGTAGGGTTCTGTGATTTCGTTCCCTAATGAAGAAGAGCTAGACTGGAAGGGGTACAACTCGAGTCATCCTAATCCATTGATTTTGAACCTTAGGCCAATAAAATGATGTCCAAGGGGTTATATGTCATCTTGTGAGTGTTAATGATTTATATCATGACGTTCCTTCCATAGACTCAATGCCTGTTGTGAATGAGTTCCAAGATGTATTTCCTGATCATTTGCCTGAAGTTCCTCCCCCTCGAGAGATTGACTTTGGTATTGACTTAGAACTCGATACTAAACCAATTCCAATTCCTCCTTACAAAATGGCTCCAGCTAAACTCAAAGAGTTGAAGCAGCAATTAAAAGATCTCACTGATAAGGGTTTCATTCAGCTGAATATATCCCCTTGGGGTGCTCTAGTGTTGTTTGTGAAAAAGAAATATGGAACCCTTAGAATGTGTATCGATTATCGGCAGCTTAACAAAGTCACAATCAAGAATAAGTATCCACTTCCCAGAATAGATGACTTGTTCGATCAGCTTCAAGGGTCTAGTTTCTTCTCAAAGATTGATCTTCGTTCAGGGTACCATCAGCTTAGGGTTACGGATAGAGATATCCCAAAGACAGCCTTTCGTACCCGTTCTGGTCACTATGAGTTCCTAGTTAGTCATTTGGTCTCACAAATGCACCTGCTGCATTTATAGATCTCATAAATAGGGTCTTCCGTGAATACCTTGACTTTTTCGTCATAGTATTCATTGATGACATTCTCATCTACTCTAAGACCAAGGAAGAGCATGAACAACATTCGAAATTAACCTTGCAGATACTTAGACAACATCAATTGTATGCCAAATACAGCAAGTTTGAATTTTGGCTTAGATCAGTGACCTTCCTGGGTCATGTTGTGTCCGACAAAGGTGTGGAGGTAGATCCCAGGAAGACTGATGCTATTAAGAAATGGTCAAAACCTCTTACTCCCACTTATATACGTAGCTTTATGGGATTGGCTAGTTATACCACAGGTTCGTGGAGGGTTTTTCTTCCATTGCTGCCTCACTGACAGCTTTGACTAAGAAGAAGGCTTAGTTTGAATGGACGGAGACTTGTGAAAAGAGTTTCCAGGAGCTCAAGGACAGACTCACTTCAGCGGTGCTTACTTTGCCTAAGTGTGGTGAGAATTACATTGTTTATTGTGATGCATCTAGGGTTGGTTAGGGTTGTGTTCTTATGCAGGGTGGTAAGGTGATAGCTTATACGTCCTGATAGCTCAAGGTTCATGAAAAGATTTATCCCGCTCATTACCTGGAGTTGGCAGCTGTGGTGTTTGCACTAAAATTATGGAGGCACTACTTGTATAGAGTGCATGTGGATGTGTTCAGAGACCACAAAAGTCTCCAGTATGTGTTCACACAGAGGGAGTTGAATCTACGCCAGTGGAGGTGGTTGGAGCTGTTGAAGGACTATGACATGAATGTACACTACCATCCAGGTAAGGCTAATGTTGTAGCTGATGCTTTGAGTAGGATGAGGATGGGAAGTACATCCCACGTTGAGGATGAGAAGAAGGAGTTGGTTAAAGATATACATACACTGGCCGGACTGGGTGTACGGTTAGTTGAGTCAACTAAGGGGGGGGGGGTTCAGTTCATCCTAGTTTTGGATCATCCTTAGTAGTTGAAGTCAATGAGGGTCAGCATCTTGATCCGGTGTTGATGGATCTAAAGGACTCAGTGTTGGTCAAGATGAATGAGTCTTTTGCTTTGGGAGATGACGGCATACTTAGGTACCAGGACAGGCTGTATGTACTAGATGTGGATGATTTGCGGACCAGGATCATTGCAGAGGCCCATGGTTCCAGATATTCCATATATCCAAGTTCCACCAAGATGTATCATGATCTTAAGCAGATCTATTGGTGGGATGGAATGAAGAAGGACATTGCAGAATATTGGCCAAGTGTCCTAATTGTCAACAGGTTAAGGCAGAACATCTTAATCCTGGCGGTCTTGCTCAACTTGGTGAGGTTCCGACTTGGAACTTGGAGTCCATTAATATGGACTTCGTGGTTGGTCTTCCGAAGACTAGGAGACAACATGACTCCATATGGGTTATTATGGACAGGATGACTAAGTTTGTCCACTTTATCCCTATGAAATCTACTTACAGAGCTGAGGATTATGCGATACTCTACATTGATGAGATTGTGAGATAGCATGGCATTTCTTTGTCTATGATTTCAGATAAAGGAGCTCAATTCACTTCACATTTCTGGAGATCCTTCCGGAAGAGATTAGGCACACATGTGAAGCTTAGTACTGCCTTTCATCCTCAGACTGATGGGCAGGAAGAGCGCACCATTCAGACATTGGAGGATATGTTGAGGGCGTGTGTAATTGACTTCAGGGGTAGCTGGGACGACCATCTCCCTTTGATAGAGTTCTCGTATAATAATAGCTATCATTCCAGCATTGGGATGGCACCGTTGAGGCATTGTATAATAGGAGATGTAGGTATCCAGTTGGGTGGTTTAAGGTCGGAGAGTCATCCATTTTGGGTCCAGAGATTATTTGAGGCCTTAGAGAAGGTCAGGGTGATTAGGGACAGGTTGGCTACTGCTTACAGTCGGCAAAAGTCTTATGCAGACAACAGAAAACGACCCTTAGAGTTTGATGTTGGTGACCAGGTGTATTTGAAGATATCACCTATGAAGGGGGTGATGAGGTTTGGCAGGAATGGGAAGTTGAGTCTGAGGTAATGTTGAGCCATACGAGATCCTACAGTGTGTGAGTGAGGTAGACTATGAGTTGGCATTGCCTGCAAGCTTTTGTTCATCCAGTCATTCATGTATCCATGTTAAAGAAGTGCCTAGTGATCCATCATCGATTCTACCGGTGGAAGGATTGGGGGTCGATGAAGACTTGTCCTATGAGAAGGTACCTGTTGAGATTTTAGACAGACTAATCAAGCGGCTGAGGAACAAGGATATTGCCACAGTGAAGGTGTTGTGGAGGAATCATCTTGTTGAGGGTGCTATGTGGGAGGCTGAGGCCGATATGAGATCCCGCTACCCTCATCTTTTCAGCTCTTGAGGTTAGACTTCCTACTCTTAAGTCTAAGTTCCCTTATCTCTCCATTATTTGTTGCTATTGCTTGATTGTGTATAGTAACTATGTTATAATTTGATTGGTATTACGCTATATAGTTAGTAGCGTCATTCGGGGGCGAATGTTCCTAAAGGGGGGATAATGTAACAACCCTAAAAATGGATATGCTAAGTAATGCTTAATGTGTCTAGAATGCCTTCAATTAGACCGGGTTCACACGGATTGATGCACGTATAAACAGACCTCTGAACCCTTGCGACAGCCAAGACAACTAACCTTGGGAGTTAGTTGAGCTACGAAAGGTTGGGTCCAGCCATGTAGGGCTCCTGAATATAAAGATTTACCCGAATGAGTCTTTACCAGACTAAAAAAGGGGAAATCTCAAGTTTGGAGGGTCTAGGAGTAAAATGGTCTTTTTCCAAGCTAAGGATAGTATCGTAATACCCTAAATATGTAATTAATTATTTAATTAATAAGGTGTAGGGGCAATTTGGGGAGAGAGGGCCGAAAATTGGCTTTTTGAGTGAAGTCTTGCTCCACCCCGGTTCGAACCTAGGTGGAAGCAATGATTTAAATTGTTTTTATTTAAATTGGTGAATTCACTTAACTAATTAATATTTATTATCTGATTTAATATAAAGGATAATCAGATTTTTTTAAAAAAGTTAAGGAGAGTCCTAGTTTGATTAAGTCCTTACCTAAGCCTAAACTACTTTCACGTTTCACTCTCTCACGTCTATCTCACTCACGATCATTCTCTCTTCTCTCATTCACGTTCTCTCTGCCAAAATAACTTCAAGAACAGAAAAATTGACCAAAGTTCTTCACACTTGAAGAACTCACAACGAAAGATAAAAACAAACAACTAATCAATCACGTTAGGCAAAGAGAGGGTTGTCCGTCGAATTGGATTGAGGTTTTCGGTGTTGGACGTGAATTTGGAGGTGAAACTTTGGGCAGCAGGTCAAGGTTTGACCTTAAAAAAAGGTATGGGTTCTCTTCTCTCTTGGTCCGTTTCCTAAGATACCCCTTAAGGTTCAGTATATTCGAATCTGAAAACTAGGGTTGTTCCCCTTTACATGTTCCCTGTCACTAGCTCCCATCGATTTGTAGGTTGGGTATGCTTGATGGTAGAAATTAGGGGTGTAATGTGTTTTCGTGTTTTAGCTCCCATATGTTCATGTATGTATGTTCGGATTTATGTGAATGTTAAGCATGCTATTCGAAATTATGTGTTTATGTGTGTGCAATGTGTAGCCGAGACATATACTCTTGGTTTGAAGTTCAAAAATGACATGTTATGGTTGTATTCTTACATGCACAAACTTGTATAAATCGTGATGTTCATATGAAGTATAACGTGGTTGATTTGAATGGAAATTATTAGCTAAATGAATCCATGAATTACCCTCAAAACTAACATGTAAACGTTGATGAAAATGAGCTTAAAAACGTACAAAATTTCCAACATCTTGTTATGAGTTTTTGCCAAGATAATTGATGTAAAAAAGCTGATTTGAGTGCAAACTCTTTATAGAATGTGATCTTCAAAATTCACCTAAAGAACTCACTAAAAACTACTCCAAACGTATATACATTTAACGTGAAAGAGGTGAGAAAATAGGCTGCAAAAATGTGATCAAAATTCCAGCACTTTGACGTTAGTTTTCCGTGACCTCACCTTGTTAAAAGTAATAAAATAATGTAAGGTAAAAGAATGTGGTAAGGGGGATTCGAACCCGGACCTTGAATGGAAAATGAATATGTGAAGATAAAAATGAGAGGAGTGGGATTCGAACCCACAACCTCTTGGTCAGACTTAAGGACTTAAAAGTAAATAAAGGTTGAGGCGTGTGGGAATCGAACCTACGATCTCTAGGCTGATCAAGGGAATTAAAGAGAAAAATAAAGTGAGTCTGTGGGGATTCGATCCCATACCCTCAAGGTCAACTGGAAAAAGTCAATGAAAAGAAATAAAAAAAAATGAGGCTATGGGGGATCGATCCCACAACCCCTCGGTCCCAAGACAAGCGAATAAGAAAGAAATAAAAAAACGAAAATAATGAAATGAAGGTGTTGGGGCTCGATCTCGGGTCCCCAAGCCGTGCGGATCAAAATAGAACAAATAAAAAAAGATGTAAGTGTTAACCAATGGATTCGAAACGGGTTCCCATGCCCAAATTCCGTATTGATACATATGTCATATGTGAATTAAATGTTCAATAATAATGATGCCTACTTAGATCGATATCGAGATCTTGGCATACATACAAGATGCATAAGTCTTGTATCACATAATCTTAGGAATATATGAATCACTTAAACGAACTATGAATGAAGCCTCATGGATTGTATGTATAGACCCATAGTCTAGCATACGTTTAGATGTAAGTGAACCTAAGATGTATGTAATGAAATGATGAAATGAACAATGAAATGATGAAACCCTAGAAGGGTTAAGTAAGAGTGTGAAACACACTAAATGGTCGAGTGCATTGGCATATGATGAAATGAATGTTCACGTAATAATGGGTGAGTAACTATGAAGACAAAATGTGCTAAAGTTAATGAATGTGGTGACAATATGATAAGAGGCTAATGTAAAAGACGAGAGGAATCTCAAATGAACCTAAGTGAATGTTACCAAAATGTACTCACCTATGAGAGTGTAAAGCTAATGAGGAGACCAGTCTCTATGAACACTCTAATGAAAGTATTGAAGTTAATGCATACTTAATACTAGTGATGAGATGATAAATCATCTATTGAGCTATGATGTCCTCATACTAGAAGCCAGCTTCCGTGACGGACGAGTTGAATGCAATGGAACTTTATAATGAGCACTGATAGACTAGCTATGAGCGGTGATGCCTTTTTTTGGGAAGGGCGAAGGTTCACGTAACTACATGAGATGAGACTGTTAGGCATTGCCGGGTATGGGTCTCCTTATATCTCCTAGTCTTCGAACCTATACTGCCAATTAGGGATCTGGCGGGGTTCAATTCCCATGTACGCTAGCATGTTTTGGGTCACTTTGTCCGGTGATTCAACCTCTTTTAGTTGTGGGGAAGACACTGAATTTCATGATGCTCACATGATCTATGTTGGTTAAAGTTAAAGTTCCCCATGAATAAATGAGGCTAGCCTCAAATGATGCACATAATGAAATGAATGATACCAAAGGTGTTAGGATAGGATAATCAAGAGGTGAGCAAGACTTATGTAATGACACTAGGTCATTCTTGATCATTGCACAGCGAACCCGATGAAAGTCTTAAGCTACATCTTAGGTATAGCTGGTGTTTACACTAGCTTATGAATGTATGAAGTGAAGTATGTACGAATGAATGAAGAAGACTCTGGGTTTAGTAAAGAAGGCTCCCAAGTTGAGGTCCCATATGTTGAGCCCTTATTCTGGGAAGTCTTAATGTCAAGTCCATGATTCCAAAGTATCATGGCATATGAATGAATGATATGAAAGATGTTATGTGCTACATGCAATAAGTTATGTGTTATGTGTAAGATGTTATGTGCTGTGTGCAATATAATAAGTATGATGATGCATGTTACTCTCATGGAATGACTTTCCTAATCCAAATTTGAAAAGCTCACTCACTTTCCTAATCCAAATTTGGAAAGCTCACTAACTTTCCTAATCCCAATTTGGCAAGTCTGCTGACTTGACTAACCATAATCATGTTGTTAAGAAAGAGTTGTTCTTACTCATGCATGTCCTTGGCCCATACTTAGTACAAGTTTGTACTAATCCCATACAACTCTATATTTTTAGGTGCAGGCATAGGTGAACGCTAGAGTTACAGGTTGATGTTGCAGCTATCCGGACGTGGAGCTTTCATCCGGACTTTGTAGGCTCTCATGCTTTCGAGGATGTCTACCGTTATTATCTAGCTTAGATATACGCTATAGCTAGTGGAGCATGTTCCACTAGTGTTTCTGTCCACTTTTGTTCTGACTTTGTGTTGGTGTCGTTTTGGCAAAAATACGTTTAATAAAATTATGAACTCATTCCTTCATTTGATTATCTCTTTATTAGATGGTTGATTTGTGAACGCCTATGATGTTAAGTAGTATGGATACATGTATGTTAAGAAATAAAAAGTTTCAAATTTCCGCTAAAATAAACCTAGAAGAAGTAAGGATGACGTATGCAAGCTTGTCTGCAACCTCTGAGAGGTCAACAATGCCGGTCTCGTCTGGGGTCTAGATTCCAGTCCTGACAGTTAGTACATGTGGTTGTACTAATACATGATTTTATCTATGTCTATAGTTGTTGGTAGGTGAGGAGCATTTGGGAAGGAAGACTTGGATCGTAGCATCGTTCAAGTGAAGTTGAAGTATGTCCTCATTTGACTCGAGGGCGTAGATTTCTTTTATACTTCTTATCAAAGTATTGTAATAGACTAAGTATTTCTATATTAGTATTGTGTATGGGTCATGTCCCAAAAGTATTCTTGTGTCTAAGTTTGATGAGATTGAGACTTAGTATTTCCTATGATTTCATATGTTTTTTTAAAACTATGATATGTCTTGTGAAAAGTTTTAATTCCACACTACTTTTCATTATGTATATGCGATGAATGATATGTAAGGGCTTGTACAATACCTTCGAGGGGTCAAGTACGCCGGTTGCAAACCGAGATTGACCCTAACTTCTAAAGTATGGTTTCGGGATGTGACAAAGATTGGTATCAGAGCATAAGTTATGAAAGTAGTTTTAGCAATCAAAAAGTCTTATCAAGTCACGTCTAGTAGAGTCTTGACCATCGGTGTGAGTCGTGACATATCTATGGGCGAGAGGCTATAGGACGATAGAGTTATCCTTCTTTTCTACTCTTATGTCGTGCGGTAGAGTAAAAGTTATGAATACTCTTTTCTTATTGTTTTCCTTGTGTTTCTAGGGAGATGAATACGAGGAGTACACCGAATAGGAGAGTTGTGGAGAATTATGTGAAAGAGGATATTCCTACTCAAGTTGAGCAAGTTCCTCAAGGTTCTCAAGGTGTTCAAATTCCTATTGTGGAAGGAGGTGATGATGTTTCGGTGGTTCCCCCGGAGTTGAATAATAGTGATATTAGAGAGGCTTTGCTTGCTTTAGCCCGATCCGTGACTACTCAAGTGAATTTGAGTATGGTGCCTAGTGTGAATGTTGTGGAGAGCACTATGACGTCTAGGTTAAGAGACTTTGTGAGGATGAATCCTCCTATCTTTGTTGGTTCTAAAGTGGGAGAGGATCCCCAAGAGTTCTTAGATGGTGTGTACAAAGTGTTGAGTGCTATGGGATTAACATGTAGGGAGAAGGAGGAATTGGCTTCATACCAATTGAGGGACGTTCTCAAATATGGTACACTCAATGGAAGGATGATAGGCCAAAGGATTGGGGTCCTATATATTAAGTGGGAAGAATTTAAGGAAGCTTTTCTTGGTATGTATTTTCCCTGTAAGAGGAGGGAAGTTTAGGTAGAGGAGTTTATCAATCTCAATCAAGGCAATATGAGTATTGAGGAATACTCTTTGAAGTTCTCAATGTTATCTAGATATGCCCCACCCTTGTGTCTAATCCGAGGGATGAAATGAGTCGTTTGTGATGGGTGTCGCCGATCTAGTGAGGGAAGAATGTCGTACAGCGGTGCTACATGATGATATGACCCTAGCTAGACTCATGGTGTATGTCCAATCAATTGAAGAGTCTAAACTTAAGAGGATGCCTAGAAACTTGAAGAGGAGTGGTTCTAGTGACCAAGGTAAACCTAGGTTTAAGAAGAGGGTTCAAGGTCAAGAAGAACCTAGGAGTGCTAAGGTGAAATTGGAGAAAGGAGGTGGTTCTCAAAATGTCAAACCTACATGTGTCACTTGTGGAAAGAGGCATTATGGTGAGTGTCTAAGGGGTACCGGGAGTCGCTATAGTTGTGGTAAGGAAGGACACAAGGTGAGAGATTGTCTTACCATTGCTTCTAGAGGAAAAGAGGGTAAGCAAGTTGCTCCTAATGTTCCAAAGGAGAATTTTCCAAAGGCAAAGGCTCGTTTCTATGCACTCCGGGCAAGAGGATCAAAGTCGGATGAGAATAATGATGATAATGAGGGTAAGTCCTTGCATTTCTCTTTTACTGATATAAGTTCCTTCTAAGTGGGGGAGTATGGTTAGTAGATGGGATAAAAAGTCATAGAAGCATGTTGCATGTGCATGGTATTTTGAAGTTTTGTTGAAATTAAATTTCATTAACTTCTTGCATGGTGTATTTTATGAAGCCATGATTATGTTGTAACATGTGTTTATATGATGTTACCTTGCATATTAGAATGTTTCTATCATGAATTGCCAAAAAGTTGCATTTTTGAAAAACTTGCTAAATTCACTATAGATCGGATTGGAATATCGATGACATCGTTATTATTGATTGAAAGTGGATAAATGGGTAGCTTGCTTCTATGCAGGATTCTTGCGTCTCACACTTTGATGAGTGGAACTTCTTGTCCCCTCTAATCCGATGTGTTCTTAGCGTGCGTGATCCAGTTATAGAGCCTATTATGGTTCTCGAATGGGCTTCCTCCAGTCATAATGATTTCATATAATTGATTCTTTGGTCTAAAATATTGTAATGTTGTTAGAGTTGATGTATATGAGTATAATATTGAATATAAAATGAGTTTTTGCTATTTGTAATGAAGCATGTGAGTTTTATAGCATAATGCGTTACAGAATCGTTTTCTAGTTTCTTGTTGTGTTGTGAATCTTTTGACTATGTGAAATCGATGTTTTCTTCTTGATTTTGTGTTATATGGTATGGTTATGAGCTGTTAAGATTGAATCTCTATTCTTGGAAGTGTTCGGAGAGCGGCAAGTGTCATTCGAGGACGAATGTTGTCCAAGTGGGAGAGAATGTAAGATCCCAAAAATGACTTAGGTGAACTAGACCCTAACATGGTTTTCATGATGGTCTAAGGTCCTGAATTGGTCTATAATCTAGTATTTAGGCGGTGTCTAAGAGTATAGGTGCTTTGGAAGTAAAACGTCAATGGACGACTAAGACGTTCAACGACTAAGTCACCTATGTGTCTCATATGTGGTTCTATTCGTTTATGTGTGATTCATAAGGTTATAAGGTCCTTAAATGATTTATTATAGCATATATAGGCAGTGTGTCAAGTTTCGTGAAGTTTGGAGGTCAATTTGACTTAAAAACGACGAGACCAAATCTGCGACATGGTTGCGCATCTCAAGGACATTTCCAATTCTTGGTTTTGGAAAATTTTGAGACAGAATGGTTCGTGTTGAGCCCTCGTCGCAGGTTAAACTTTTTGCCTTTTAAGGTTTGCAAGCGTAACGCGCCATGGACTCCAAATATGGACTGCCCCAGCTGCTTCTTTGGCCCATGTTTGGGTCCTCCTTAAGGACCCTTTGGTTGGTCCTTGGGGAGTCGTACTCGGACGTTTTGACCCTAGGAATGTCTCTCTTAGTACTAGGGTCATCCCCCACTGATTTTAGACCCCAAACAACACCTTAAAACATGCACAACAAGCAAGGACACACTAACACACACAAGACTAGTTTCCGAACGTCTTGGTTGTTCTTCGACGTTTGACTTCCAAACTCTTCAAACTGACTTCTCTAATATTCATCATTTTAACACCTTATTAACTCATAACATATATGATACGCTCTAGTTTAACCTAGTTCAATTTTTTGGATTGTTACAACACATCTCCATTTCTCATATGTGATATAATTGACAACTGGATTTCTATTAATATTCATTAAAATAAAAATACATCAAAAGATTTACAAAACAAAGCTACTAACCAAAATTTAAATACTTCAATATAAAGAACATGATGATTAAAAAATTCACTACTAAAATAGCAACAAACTGCATTCTCCGGCTTAAAGGTCAAACTTTAGTTTCGATCTCCAAAGAAGTAATCAACTTTCATATGAGTAATATCACCAAGACCATAAAAAATCCTCCTTTAAAGTCAAATTTGCTTCAACATCCTTATCATATTTATTGGATGTTCTCATATTATTATCATCTTTAAGAGTCAAATGTGACTCAGCTCCAGCATTGGAAGAGGAGACACCACTTTTATTTCCTTTTCTTTTAAAGTAATTTTGGTAGAGCCCGACAAAATGCTCAAAATAATTGAGAATTCACATGACAATTACTTTTTGAGGGGTTATTTTAAGAATTCATGTCGTTCTCCATTTTATTATAACAATCAGCTTGACGATTGTTGTATTGTTTTTTTATCTTTTCCACGTTCCTCGCATTATTATACCCCCGATGATCTTTTTTTTTTACTTCAGATTAATCAAGTGCTTATACCACATTTGCTTTGGGTAATAGAGCAACTACAGTGAGACGAGCTTCAAGATTTTTCATTAAAAGGGCAATATGTTGCTCAACCCCCAGAAGGCATGAAATTAGTTCAGAGTATTTCTAAAAATCCTTTTTACGATATTGTTGCTGCAATATCACATTTGAGGCATGGAAAGTAGTAAGTGTCTTTTTCAACATGTTCTCATCTTTTACAGTCTCCCCACATAATTTTAATTGAGAGGTTATCCTAAATGCAACAGAGTTATATTCAATTATGGTCTTAAAATCGTGAAACCATAAGTGCATCCACTCATAACGAGCTCTTGGCAATACTATTGTCTTTAGGTGGTCGTACCTCCAAATCAGTCACAATTCAAGTGGACCTTTTATCGCCTGATATTCAATCGTCAGGCTTGTTGACACCCTATTTTGACCCTCCACAATATAAATTAATCATCAAGCTTCTTCAGTTTCAAACGATTTAAAATAATTAAATTAATAAAATTTCTATATATATATATATATATATATATATATTGCAAGTTATTTTAAAATAGTTTGTCATTTTGTAATATATATAATATATATAAATTGTATAATTAGTACATTTTATGAATACTCAAAAACCATCTCAAAAAGATTTTATATTTTAAATATTTTATTATGTGGGTTATGATTTTGATTCAATGAGTTTCATGAAATATACTTACAAATTATTTATAAAGTAATTTTGTCATTTTAAGTAATTTTAATAATTTTAAATAATAAATATGTATATTTTTATCATCATATTATTTTATAAGTATTTGAAAATCATCACAAAAGATTTTATGTTTAGTTAAATACTTTATTAATTCACTTTAATTTAAGTTATAGTTATAATTTCGAGTTAATTAGTTTATTGTTAAATTAATTATTATATTTCGTTAAGATTAAGAAGCTTGTTAATTAATTAATATTAATTTCTCTTATTTAAGTTTTAGTCAAATTCTCTAAATCAAACTCAATTTGGCTATTTCTTAAATTCCAAGCTCTAACCAATCTCGACCTCCAATCTTGAACCAAACCTTGGCCCATTGTTCTTGGCCCAAATCAGTTTCAATTAAGGAGCCCAATTCTAATTTCTCATAGCCCAATTCCAAGACCCAATTCTTATCCAGCAAGAATACTGAAGAATTGACACAGACATACAACTATTATATATAATTGGCAATATATAGCCAAATAATAACTAACAATTAATAGCCTAAAACAAAATTAGCACGTATTAGCCTAAAAGAAATAAAATCAACTTTTTATAATTTTTTTCTTTTAATCATGAGCAACCAACCATCATTAATTAAGGAGATCTGGAATCATTTTTTCTCCTTACTTTTAACTCCTATAATTAAGGAAGTTAACTTTTCAATTTCTTTAAATTATCAAATTCAACTTTATTTAACTGTTTATTAGAAAAAAAACAATTTACAGAAACATAAAGAAATATTTGATTGCAATTTTTTTTTTACCAAACAACAATAATTAGTTTATTAGAAAATTGATTGCCTATTTTTAGGAAGTAAAATATATATATATTTATTAATTAACCTATTAAAAAAAGGTTACACAAACTTTTAAGGAATGAATTTTATAAAATTCTTTAAATAACTTATTAAAAGATTGTGACTACTTTTAAGGTACGAAAATGTATTATTAATGCTCTAACGTGTATTAATTATCACATAATCGATAATAATTAATCAAATACTATTAAATAACATTTTATTAGAAATTGTAATAATGCATATGCATAAATTATACAATAATTAAGTTGCGATTACATAATGTATACATAAAAAAGAATATGTATACACAAAAAAGTATTCATAAAAATAAATGTGTAAATTTTATTAATGTAAACAATAATTGTAGCATGTATACATAAACTTTATATTGTATACATAAGAATATCACCATCAATTATACGTATTAGTATAATGAATATAAGAATGAGATTAAAATGACACATAATTAAATTTTATTCATTAATTGTACATGTGACTTTGTTTATTTAACTGCAATATATATACATTAGTTCGTATTCATCACGTATACAGTGATTTGTATTCACATAAAAAATTAGTCTACTTTAATTTATATTGATATTGAAATTCATTAGTGTACATTGGGTTGTATTCATCAAAATCATCATTCTGATCTTGAGGATCTTTCTTACCCATGAAATTGAGAACAAAAAGTTCAAAAATTATTACCTGAATTTTCGTCAAAACAAAGTTTTGAAAACTTTAATTCCATAAATGACGAAATTTCAAAATTAATGTGGCAAGAAATGCTACATAATTATCTACTAAAAGAAATTATTGGAAGGATCAATCAATAAACATTCAGTTATATTTGATTTGCATAGACTTAGGAGAACAAGAGAATTAGAAGAGAAACAAATTTACATGTGAAAAGAATTTGAGAAAAAAAACAAAAGAAGGTTGAATAACCTAATTCGCAAAAACAAATCTGAGAAAATCTCAATTCTACAAATCATGAAATTCAACAATTAATTTGACAAGAAGAAAATTATATATTAAGATGACTTTTTAGAAGTATCCACGAAAATTAGGAAAAGAATTACGTATCGAAGTATGAAAAGAATTCTGAAAAGAGAAAAAAGAGACAATAAAAAGAACTCTGTTTTTAAATTATTGACAAAATAAAAAAAAAGAGGTAAAGTAGGGATGATAAAACAATAATTTTTGAGAACGTGTTTGAGAAAAATAAGGAGAACAAAATTTTTTTTTTTTTAAAAAAGAAAATAACTATTCATGCCAAATAAATAAAATAAAGTATTTTTTTGCTGAAATATTAAAAGTGAAATATTTATTGCTAATTTGATATATAAGGTGTTGTGTTGTGCCATTTCGTCAACAATACTCTCAAACCAACCCATCCAATTCCCAGCCCACGCTTTTCAACAACCAAGCCCGATTCAAATCCACAATGTTTCCAACTTCACAATGTAGGCGTACAGTACCCTATACCCATATACTCGTCTTCTTCTTTTTCTAGACGTAAATTGAAATTTAGTGAGAAGTTGCGTCCAAAATATCCATGTACACCTTCTTCTTCTTTTTCCTCAAACTCGACCAACTCCAGCTACAAACGGTACCAACAGTACGTNCCCCCCCCCCCCTTTTGTAGATTTTCAGAGTAAGGATACAACTCTCTCATGCCTTTTATTATTGATCTCGAAAAGGAGCAAAGGAAAATTCAAACTCTTCTTTCAAAAATCCAATGAATCTCCCCCTTAAATCGCTCTTTTCTTCCCTAAAAATAATATACTCTACTCTCAGTGATTGGGGACAAGTTTTTAGAAATCGGATTTTGACAGATTTGAGCTTTGTTTTAAAGCAATTGTCACTTCTACACTTAAAATTTTTATATCTAGTCTTATGAATCTAAGTTTAGAGAAGATCGCCGCTCAAATTTTCTTAGCTTGCCTTTAGTATTCGAAGAGAGTGGTGGAGTCGCTCTTCTCGTCGTCCTAGTATCGCTGCACTGAAAAAGGTAATATTCTCGTTCTTTTCTTTCAGATGATGTGTATTCTGTTTTGTCACTGTTAGCGGTGATTAGCAATTCAAATTCAGTTTTTAAAGTTTGAGATCATCTTCCATAGATGGTTTCATATTTAATATGAGATATATAATGTTCTTGACTTATTTATTACTTCCGTTAATGTAAATAACATGAATTGAGTGGTTACTATCTTACCTTTTTCTCCGTGGCATTTGTTCTTTAGGGATTAATATCAGCCCTTGGTATTATAGAATTTGTGTTCTAATAAAGTTTGTTGCATAGGCTATGTTATTTTGCATTTGGGGGTTGATGTATTTCGACTTTCTTACTAACTAAGGCCGAGTAAAAATGAATTAATAAATTGGTCGTTTACACTCTATTGGAACATAGTTTCTTAAATCCTCCATATAAAGTTTTTTTCCATGCTAATTTTACCAATACTATTTGCACCCTTAAAACATGCTAAAAATGGAATTATATTGTTTGTATCTAGGTTAGCTTGAATTCAGTTAATGTTTAGTCGCCCTCTTCCTCTTTTCTCCATTATTGTTTGGGTTTCGTCGCTTCATTGCCTTAAGAGTGAGCTTTGCTCAAATCTTCGTCTTCTTTTCTGAACAATCTTGTATAAGTGAATTGTCATTTGTGGTTGAGTTAATATAGATTTGAATTTCTTATATATTTTTTTTCTAGATTTAGTTTGTTAGAGTTTCATCTTTGAATTAATTGAAGCATGTTTTTTTTTTGTGATACTTCTCATTGTCTAGATTGTTGATTATTTAGACTTCATGTTACCCTGTAGCTCTATTTTGTTATGTTTATGACCTCTGTTTTGAAGTAAAGAAAAAGATTAGATTACGCCTAGTTGTTTTTTCAATAATGTGTAAAAAAAGAAGGGATTTTATTAGAGCCTTTGTGTCGGGTTGTGTTATCAAATTTTACTATCTTTTCTACCTAAAAGGGAAGATTTTATTGTAAGCAATCTATTGTCAACATATATAGTCATTCATTTGATTAAAATCTAATAACAATTGCATGTTTTATTTCAATGGCTATTGTTAAGAATGTCTTCTCTGATTGTCGTTCTTTACTGTATGGTCTAGACATTTAATGTATTTTTATCATATTCAAGCATGCTAGATTATAGTGTTGGCCCCCGTTTTGTTGTTTATTAGTATTAATGTGCTATTATTACCTTTTGGATAAACATGTGGGGTGACTTTTTTTGGGTATAATAAGTCGTGATATGTCTTCATTGATCAACTTAAATGTGCTTTCTTTTTGTCAAAGTATAGGCTTCTGCTCTTTTATATTATGTCTCGTTGAAATCTACTAAGTATACTAGCTTCATTTTGTTGTGGATTATCTAGTTTGCCTTGTTATAAATTAATATCATGCCATTTTTTTACTATATATGTTATCTCTTGCGAATAAGTGCAAGTGTGAAGGCTAATCTTGTCACTCTTTTTTTGCATGTGAAACCCGCTTCGAATCTATTTTGGACTCTTATCTCCTATCCTTGCATCTCCTCGATGGGCCCAAGGCCCAATTTTATCCCTTATTGAGTTAGCCAAAATTTAAAGTGGTGAACAGGTTGAAGGCAACAAATAGGGAAGGAAATTGAAACTTAAGCCTGAAAAGTCCAAAACTAGTTGTATGCTTTCTGTATATGGCAGTATACACTAGTATACACCACGAAAATACTGATATACAGGTCAAAAATGCAAAAAAATATTAGGCAAAAACGAAGATACGGGTTGGAGGCATCAAGGTGGACGGTATACAGTCAATATATGGGTCGATATGCTGGAAATAGTATTGATATGCGAGCTGCTTACTCTGATATAGGGCTTGTGTATACAAAAACGGGTTTTGGATTAAACCCAAAAAGTAGTAGCAAATTTGGCCAAGAAAGGCCCGAATTCATCTTCTCCTTCATTCCCTTAACTTAATTAATTGTGGCTATTTATTGCTTTGTGTTTTTCGTTAACTCTAACTTTAAATAACTTAATTAAATTTTCCAAAAGATGAACTATATTCTTTATGTTAATTTGTTTTAATAATTCATTTTTATCAACTCTTATACTTTTTATCGATAATACTTAGTCAATTTTTTAATTAATTTAAATGGTTTTCATGCTTTAATTAGTCTCATTGGTTGAAATTATTATTTCAATGAATTAAATAAATTTTAATTAATCTATTTTTTGTTAAAATTCTAATCACTTGTAATTCGAGTCAAATATTTCTAAAAGGTCCTATTTCCAAAAAAATGATTCTTTGTTTAACCATTTTGTTTATATTAGATCATTTTTTAAATAAATAATAAAAAATAGTCAAAAAGTACTTTGGTCAAGTCGTAGGATAATCATATTTTAGCGGGTGCTTCAAATGGTTTACAAACCTTCTTGAAGCGTAAATAAGAACTTCTTACCCTTTTTCTAAATATTTTAAGACTCAGTCTGTTAGAGTCTTTCTAAATTAAGTTTTCTTAATTTCTTTAAAAATTAAGTGGCGACTCTTTCTAAGTATTTCAAAAAGTAATTTTTCTAAAGATAGATAAATTATGTCATAACAAGGCCCTTAGATTAAGGAAAATCATAGTCTTCGTCTTATCTTGGACGGATGCTTCATTTCTCTGAGTAATGGTGGCATCAAGATCTTTAGCAACTAAGTGAATCTCAGTATTGAGTACCCATAAAAGGTAATTTTTTTTCAGAAATATCTAGTGCCACAGACTCAAGTTTGGATAAATTCGACATAATGAAATTACAAGAGAATAGGTGACTTAAATAAGAATATTTATATAATGCCTTTGAAAATAGGAACTTCGTACTAATAACGTATTATAAAAGATAACTCTAAAATAATATAATATAATAATAAGAAGAAGACAAGAAGTATAGATAAAAGAGTGAACTTTTCTTATTCAAGTGTGTCTTTCAAATGGTGAGTGATATCTCTATTTATACTGTTGAGATATCGCTCCCAAAGTCATCTAAGTAGTAGATACATCGTTATTCCTAAATATTTTATCACCTTGGAAGCACCTAGACATGAATCCGATTGATTATTAGATAAATCTAATAAATAATCCACACAATACAATGGATTTATAACAAATATATATTAATTTGAAATTAAAGAATAACTAAAGTTAATTTGAATATTTTTAAAAGTATATATTTTAAAAGATGCTAAAAAGCAATTTACAAACAAAATAAATAAGATGATATATTTGCATTAAATGCAGAAGATTACCAGCTTTAAGTGTTAACAACAGTGTATTTTTTAAAGTGAAATTGATACTAAATATAGTAATGCGTCATTTTTTTTTGGAATTGACAGGAAAAAAGTGTCAAATAAATTGAAGGGAAAAGGGTCTAATATACCATTCAACTTTGTTATTTAGAGCTGATATACCCTTCGTTATGAAAGTGACTCATATATACCCCTACTAGTATAGAAATAACTCACATGTATCCTTTTTTTCTCTAACAGAAGTGAAAAAAATTAATTTTGGTTTAATTTTTTTATAATATTTTCAAACAAAATATAATCCCATATGGATATAATTAATCCTCCTCAAACATATATTTTGTTGATTTTTTTTTGTTTCAATGACTAATTTAAATTTATTATTTTGATAGTCAAATTTTTTCATGTTTCACTAATATTTTGTAAAACTTATTATAGATGACCTTATTTACTTAATTACAATATAGCTGAAAATTAATTTTAAATTTTAATACAACAAACAAAATTTGTTTTATATTTTTTTCTTACATTAAGGAATAAAAGAAAAAAAAAATTAAGAATAAGAAACTCAAATAATGATAATCAAAGAAGTCTACAAAATAATTTATGCATGAAAAAGATTAAATATATCTTGAACTTTGCTAGAAGGATCATATATACTCCTAAATGATTTTAAAGAAAACTAAAGGTTAAATATATAAATTTAAAACTATTTTTTTACTCCCGTTAAATGAAGGGTATATGTGAGCTTATTTTGCAATAGTAGGGATACATGTGAGCCGTTTGTATATCTATAAGGATATATATGAATCACTTTCATAACGAGGGATATATTGTCTCCAAATGACAAAGTTGAGAGGTATATTTAGACCCTTTTCCCTAAATTGAAAATGAAGAAAATTGAAAATGAAAAAAATAATTAGTTATATTGGTCCGTGAACAAGCCTTCAATTATCTACTATCGCTCACATAGGAGGGTAAGTGTGGGTGCCAGTCGCGGCTCGGTTTTGGGTCGTGACATAGATAAATTATGTCATAACAAGGCCCTTAGATTAAGGAAAATCATAGTCTTCGTCTTATCTTGGACGGATCTTATCTTGGACGGATGCTTCATTTCTCTGAGTAATGGTGGCATCAAGATCTTTAGCAACTAAGTGAATCTCAACATTGAGTACCCATAAAAGGTAAATTTTTTTCAGAAATATCTAGTGCCACAGACTCAAGTTTGGATAAATTCGACATAATGAAATTACAAGAGAATAGGTGACTTAAATAAGAATATTTATATAATTCCTTTGAAAGTAGGAACTTCGTACTAATAACGTATTATAAAAGGTAACTCTAAAATAATATAGTATAATAAGAAGAAGAAGACAAGAAGTATAGATAGAAGAGTGGACTTTTCTTATTCAACCGTGTCTTTCAAATGGTGAGTGATATCTCTATTTATAGTGTTGAGATATCGCTCCCAAAAGTCATCTAAGTAGTAGATACATCGTTATTCCTAAATATTTTTATCACCTTGGAAGCACCTAGACATAAATCCGATTGATTATTAGATAAATCTAATGAATAATCCACACAATACAATGGATTTATAACAAATATATATTAATTTGAAATTAAAGAAAAACTAAAAGTAATTTGAATATTTTTAAAAGTATATATTTTAAAAGATTCTAAAAAGCAATTTACAAACAAAATAAATAAGATGATATATTTGCATTAAATGCAGAAGATTACCAGCTTTAAGTGTTAACAACAGTGAATTTTTTAAAGTGAAATTGATACTAAATATAGTAATGCGTCATTTTTTTTGGAATTGACAGGAAAAAAGTGTCAAATAAATTGAAGGGAAAAGGGCCTAATATACCATTCAACTTTGTTATTTAGAGCTGATATACCCTTCGTTATGAAGGTGACTCATATATACCCCTACTAGTATAGAAATAACTCACATGTATCCTTTTTTTTCTCTAACAGACGTGAAAAAAATTTATATTGGTTTAATTTTTTTATAATATTTTAAAACAAAATATAATCCCATATGGATATAATTAATCCTCCTCAAACATATTTGTTGATTTTTTTTGTTTCAATGACTAATTTAAATTTATTATTTTGATAGTCAAATTTATTCATGTTTCACTAATATTTTTGTAAAACTTATTATAGATGACCTTATTTACTGAATTACAATATAGCTGAAAATTAATTTTAAATTATAATACAACAAACAAAATTTGTTTTAGATTTTTTTCTTACATTAAGGAATAAAAGAAAAAAAAATTAAGAACAAGAAACTCAAATAATGATAATCAAAGAAGTCTACAAAATAATTTATGCATGAAAAAAAAATTAAAAATATCTTGAACTTTGCTAGAAGGATCATATATACTCCTAAATGATTATAAAGAAAACTAAAGGTTAAATATATAAATTTTAAACTATTTTTTTACTCCCGTTAAATGAAGGGTATATGTGAGCTTATTTTGCAATAGTAGGGATACATGTGAGCCGTTTGTATATCTGTAAGGATATATATGAATCACTTTCATAACGAGGGATATATTGTCTCCAAATGACAAAGTTGAGAGATATATTTAGACCCTTTTCCCTAAATTGAAAATGAAGAAATTGAAAATGAAAAAAATAATTAGTTATATTGGTCCGTGAACAAGCCTTCAATTATCTACTCCATCTGTCTTGGCCCGTGAATGAGCCTTCAATTATCTACTTGCTCTGTCTTTAATTAATTGTCCACTTTTAAATTGACACACATATTAAGAAAATATTAATTTATATAATTAATTTACCGTTTTACCCCTATTAGTTATCAAGTGAATGAATTTGACATTTTTTAAAAGTTCTATATTTTTCAAAATAATTAATAGATAATATATTAGATAAATTTTGTTTTATCCTTTGTTGATTTTGTAAAATGAAGAGATAATTATAAAAAGGTAGAATAGTCTGGTGGACCCTCGTACTTGTATCAAATTGTATTATGGATAGTCACATTTAGCCTTTTGTCATCTGGACCCCTGAACCTATCCAAAACCAACATTTTAAACACTCTTTTTGATGTGCCATCGCGCGTGTTGCACAAACCATGTACATGTTGGCCAAAAATAAAAAATAATAATCCACATATGAAATTCACGTGGTAAATCAGCCAACTAGGAATAGTCCAAACCACAGCGAAATTTTGAAAACTTTTGCGACTTCTCCTCTTCTCTCTTCTCCTCTCTACGATTTATCCACTAAGAATCGTTTGTGATTTTCCATAGATTTTCTCAGTTGAAGCTCAGCTCCACTCCGACTATCTCTGTAAGTTCTTGCACTTGTATTAGTTTTCGATTTTTTTCACTTTCTTGTGCGTATCTATTTGATTAGAGGATCGATTGTCATTCGATTTCCTTAAATTTTTTGGGGATTTTACTTTGGTTTGGGTGTAATGTTATTGCTATACACTTTCTTAGTTGATTAAAGACTTCGACTGACTTCAATGACATGTTTCGTGAATTCGAGTAAATTCTAGGGTTTTTCCATAAAATCTCAATTTCGACTAAAGTTAATATTCTATTTTTGGTCAATTGTCTTGTGTATTGATAGTGTTAGTGGTCCATTGTAACAACAATTACAGTTATGGTAAGTTAATGGCTTTACCGTCTAACTATTACTAGTATTTTCTTAAAAAATTTAGGGCTTTTTGTGTTACAGTCGTGGTAAGTTTACCCCTTTAACTATAGTTGTTTTTCATGTTAAACTTATGCTTATTATTTCCTTTAAAAGTAGTTGTTTTTGTCCTGGTAATTTTATGCCTTTAAATTTTAACTGTAGTTATTTTTCATTTGACTTTACAGGCATCCGAAGATATGACTTTAACTATAGTGACACTTCAATTTCATTATAGGGGCTGTTTTGTAGTGTTGAAAAGATTAATATAGATTTAGATGAGTTGCATATTATGTTGTTTCATAAAATAGCATTGGAATTGGGTGTTGAAAATGTTGAGACATTTGGATGTGGAGTCAACAATAAGGGTATTTTTTACATGTTAAATATTGATCATAATGTTCTAAAATTTCTTAATGGTTTGAAGGCTGCTGATTTTGTTGATGTATATGTTGTACATCCCATAGTATACCTTTAGTTGTTGAGGAGATACTTGAATTGTCTAGCACTAATGCTGATGTGTCCTCATCTCCACAAAAAGATAGTGTTGATGTGTCCTTCTCCCCACATAAAAATAGGGCTGATTTTTCATCCTCCCACAAATAGATAGGACTGATGTGTCTTCATCTCAACCATTTGCTGAAAAAGAAAATAGGGATTTAAACAAAAATAAGTTGTCTTTAATTGAAGAGCAGCTCCCTTTAGTTGAAGAACAAGATCCTGCTCCTCGAGTTGAAGAACATTCTGATTCTGATTCACTCTATGATGTTGATGAAAATATTGATGATTTGAGTGATTTTGATGAGGAGTTTTTTCAAGCTAGGCAGTCTTACATTCAAGAACAAGTTAAAGAGAAGGCTGATAGAGTAAATCTAGATGAGATACCATCTGGTCCTGTAGGTATAGATGTTGGTTTTGAAGACATTTATAAGGAGAGAAGGGGTAGATTTGAAGGAAATTTGGGTGGTGATGACCCTTATTTTGATAGCTCGGATCTTGGTACTGACATTAATGAAGATGAAGGGGAACCTGTTGGGGATGATGAAGTGGTAGGTCCAGCACCTAGGAAGGAAAGTAAAAAGGTCTACTTTGATCCAACTGCTAAAAAGGTTTGTTTTCAACTGTATATGATATTTTTGAATAACATTGAGTTCAGGGAGCCACTGCAAACTTACTCTATTCAGAAAGGTGTTAATATTAAGTTGAAACCTAATGAGAAGGAAAGGGTAAGGGCACATTGTAAGAAAAAAGGTTGTCCTTGGCATATTCTTGGAAGTATTGATGGTAACACTGGAAACTTCAGTGTTAAAACATATTTTCCAGTTCACAAGTGTTCTAAAAGAACAAGAAACAAACTGTGTAACCCCATTTGGATTAGTAAATATTACAAAGAGAGGAATATGAGCGAGCCTACCATCAAACTACATCAGATTCAATCTTTGATACAAAAGGAGTATGGTTTGTCTGTTAGTAAAACAAGTTGTAGAAAGGCAAAATTGAGAGTTATGAATGAACATATGGGAGATTTTAAAGAGGAGTTTTCTAGGTTGTATGATTATGCTGAGCAATTAAAGACCACAAATCCTGGAACTACTGTATCTATTAGGACATCCAAGAACACAATTCCAGGAAAAAAGGTGTTTATAAGCATTTATATTTGTCTTGGTTCCTTAAAAAGTGGATGGAAAGAACGGTGTAGAGGAATATTGGTTTAGATGGTGCATTTCTTAAAGGTGTATGTAAAGGTGAACCGTTAACTTGCATTTCCAAAGATGGAAATAATCAGATGTACCCTATAGCATGGGCAGTAGTTAATAAAGAAACCAAGGATACATGGTCTTGGTTTCTCAAGTGCATCACACATGATTTGGAGCTTACAGAAGGTGAAGGACTAACAGTGATGTCTGATATGCATAAGGTATTACTATATTATTTGATAAATTTATTCTTTAATTTTTGGAGTATTTGATATTTACATTGTTGTATTTCAAATGTTCTTTTTTGACAGGGTCTTCATCTTGTACTTATTGATGTATTTCCAAATGCTGAAATCAGGTGGTGTGCTAGGCATATATGGGCAAACTGGAAGAAAAGTTGGAGGGGTGAAGAAAGGAGAAGAAAATTATGGCAGGTTTCTAGGGCACCATTTGAGGTACTTTTACAGTCCAAACATGATGATTTAAGTGAGTTAGGAGAAGGCATTATAGAAGCACTGTTAAAGTATAACAAGGAAGCATGATGTAAGGCATATTTTAAAGAACATAGCAAGTGTGATGTGGTTGAGAACAACATGTGTGAGACTTTCAACAGTTGGATTGTAGGTTCTAGGTTCAAATGAATAATCACTATGCCAGAGGAAATAAGAGTTAAAGTTATGGAAAGAATGAATCAAATGAGAGAACTTTCAGAAAAGTGGATTACTGATGTATCACCTATGGCTATGGATATTCTTAGAAAAAATACTGAAATTGCAGATAATTCTGAGGTAAGGTTTAATGGTGATCTTCTCTTTGAGATTCATGATCCACCATATAAACATGTTGTTGACCTAAAAAAGAAGGTGTGTAGTTGTAGATCATGGCAATTAAAGAGAATTCCTTGTGGTCATGCACTTACAGTAATTCATTTTAAGGATTGGGTTGTTGAGTCATTTGTTGACCACTGGTATAAGAAGGAAACATACCTGAAAGCATATAAAAGATTTATTCAACCTATGACAAACATGAAGATGTGGCCAAAAAGTGATAGACCAGCCATTGAACCACCTGAAATAACATCCATGCCAGAAAGACCAAGAAAAAATAGGAGAAAAGATAGTGATGAGCTAGTTTAGAAGAAGTTTGAAAAGGCTACAAGGAAGGGAAGAAAAAAGAAATGTTCTATGTGTAAGACTTTTGGACATAACCAGAAAGGATATCCAACTCTGATAAGTTATGTTTTCATGTCTCTTTGTTATTGAATTTTACTCTTGTTATACTTTGGTAAGTTGTGCTTTAATGCCTCTATGCTTGTAGAAAAATGTTGCTGCTTGAACAAGTGATGCAAGTGCTGGAGCTTCAAATGTTGCTACTAGAACTCCATGTGCAGGTCCAAGTGAAGGTCCAAGAGAAGTTCCAAGGGCAGGTCCAAGTGCAGGTCCAAGGGAAGTTTCATGTGCAGTTCCAAGTGCAGGTCCTAGGGTAGTTCTAAGTGAAGGTCCAAGGGAAGTTCCATGTGCAGGTCCAAGGGCAGTTCCAAGTTCCACTCAACTATCAACTTCTAGTGCAACTGGCCAAAAAAAAAAAAACTAGCACAACTTTGAGAGGAGGTGATGCATCTCTTGCCTATAAGAAACCAAGATCAAAACAAGCAAAGACAGCTGGTTATGATCTCTTATTTGGATCAAGAGGCAGTGTAACTGAGAGGATATGTATTTTATCATTTAAACACATTAAATTGCTTTAATTGATATTAGTTCATCTCTGGGTTAAGACTTTTGTTATTCTCTCAGTCTGAAAATACTGATAGGATATTACATAGTGCTACATTGACAAGTTCAACTCCTACCAATATTGATCTTGGTTACAAACCCAAAGGACTAAGGTGGAAGGGAATAACTGCAATTACTCAAAGGCAGATACGAGAGGAAAGTTACAAAATTACTCAAGTCACACCAAGCACTCAAGGCACACCAAGCTCTCAAGGCACTCACGGCACACCAAGCACTCAAGGCACACATTAGATTTCACTTTATTTAGCTTAATGACATGATCCCAACTAACTTTTTTTATTAATCACTTGATCCCAACTGTTTTGTATATGAATTTGTGTTAAGTTGCTATTGGGAAGCCTTTTTTTTCTTGTACGAATTTGTGCTTGAATGAAGTTATTCAGAATTCTGATGTAAATGCAATCAATTTCATTATCAAATAACACATAGTACAAATCAATATATCTTAAATATAACATCTACAAACCAAATAACAACAATCACAATAACAGTGATATCAATACTAGTGTTTGATCTGTGTCTTCCTTGCCTTCATTGTCTTCTATGTGTTCCTTGTCTTCCTTGCCCTGAACTCGTTGATGAATTGTTGATGTTGTATTGTTCACTTGCATCAGCCCATCGGAAGAATCCACACCCATTACCGGATGAATATTTTTGGCAGCCCCAAAACATTCTTCCAGGATTAGTTGGTGTTCTTGATGTTTTTAGTTCAGCATATATTCCACAGTAGCAACATCGAACAGTCATCGTGAAAACCAACAAAAATACAATAGAATCAAACAAAAAAACAGAGACGAGTAGATTGAAGGAAAAAATAAAAGACGCAAAAAATAAAAGAGAATTTTTTACAGAGCAAGATTGAGAAAAAAATAAAGAAAAAAGCTCAAAAAGGCATTAACAATGATGTTGAGTGAATTAAAGAAGAAGAAATAGCCTTTAAAAATCAAAATATGATAGTTAGTGCCTTTTTAAAGCGTCTCACGCTCTTTCTTCGACTGAATCACACGCTCCATGTGGTTTAATTCCACATAGGATGCCACATAAAAAAGGTGTTTAAAATGTTGATTTTGAATAAGTTCAGGGGTCCAGATTACAAAAAGTTAATTATAAATATCCATAACACAAGTACATGAATCCACCAAACTATTCTGCCTTAGAAAAATCACAGATAGAGAAAATAATATATACACTTCCCAAAAGAAGCATTTGAGGGGTAGGTGAATTGGTGGGAATTATTTATATTTATTTATTTATGTGTAGACCTCAATCAACGAAATCTTGTTCATAATAATTTTTCGTAATCCAATTTATATACTTTTTTTTAATTGCCCCTTTTGTTAAAGGCAAAGTAGTTGTTACAACTTCTTTTTGGTCTTGTCTGTGGAACATTGAATCGCTTCTCGATTTGGCTTTAGAAAGCAAATTCTATTAACAACACCATATTCAGGTACCTCACCACTCCAAATCATTTTTTGTTTTCGCACTTTGTTCATGATTATCTTTTGGCTGAACAATTTATTGGGATTTGTGAATTATTTCTTCTGTTTCATCGGACTATGGAGATTGATGGTACAAAACGTTCTGTTGTTAACATTGACTCAAATACACATGTATAAAGTTTACAACTAGCCTTGAATTTGACGTTTTTCATTCTATATGTGTGAGATGGTTTTTGGTGATTTTAGGATACATAAGTGAACTTCTAATGGGAGGACACTCGGTTCTATATGCTGAGAATGAATGATCCTCAGTGGGAAGTTTTTACTCTCATAGAGTTGTTCCGTCAATCCCTGATGAGGAAGAAGAAGAACCAGAAGCTGGATTTGAAGAAGAGCCACTAGTTCAAATTGAGGAATGCCGAATTTGCCAGGAAGAAGACAGCACGAAAAATTTGGAGATTCCTTGAATTTGTAGTGGTAGATTGAAGGTATCATTGTAAAGTTGACTACTTTTTGCTCTTGTTGTTGAATTAGCCACTGAATATTGATATCAGTGGTGCTTGTGCATGTAAATGTCAATCATGTTGATCCTACTTTTGTCTAGTATCTCAATAATATTTTCTAAAGAACTTGACATTGTCAGGTAGTGACATTAATAGAAGCTTATAATATGTGCTCTCCACCCAGCTAAGTCTTCTCTTTCTTACCTGCTAACCCCTAGTATGGGAAGTAGGTCCCTTGTTTTTCATCAGTATCTCTAGTTGTATTTGTTTGTTGTTAAGGGTAATCTGCTTACATATTTTGTACCCCCGAAGCGACAGTTTGTTCCACTCCTTCCAATTATACTTTAAGCACAATTGCTATAGTTTATACTTCCTCGACCACTTTATGTTGCACCCTTTTGGTAATAGGCATAAATATCCACACCTTTTGTATTTATGGACACTAAGTTCCTTTTATTGTTGTCCACCTAGGTTTTTTTACTTGGTTATTGAAGAACATTGTTATCCTTGAGCTAGTTGCTTTTCTTTTTCTTTTTAAATTCTTTTGTTTGTTGTCATTCTTGTTCTTTGGTTTGATTCAATAACATCAAACAAATATTTGTTAGGTTTGGTAATTGTTGCAATTGATACAGTGTTACCTCACTCTGGGACCTACTAGTTATTCTGAAATAAAGTGACCACTTGTTTAGGAGTAAGCAAGTGGCTTCTGTATAGGTCTCACAATGCGAAGAACATATTCAAGGGTGTTTAGATTGGCATTCTTAAAGTATCTTATAAGCTGATAGTCATAAGTTGGTTGTACCCAACTTTGTGTTTTAGCTTCTTTTGTACTTTTTTAGCATAAAAAAAATTGCTTAAGTCTTCTTTTGTTTTCCCAAACACCTCCAAAAATAAAAAAGAACTTAAAAGTCAAAAGACACCTAAATAGGTCAAATCCAAACACCCTCTTACTAACATTTCTACACCAAAACACATTAAGCGCCATTGCTTTTGTGCAGGTTGCCATGTTCATGTTCCTGTTTGTCAACTGTTTTGAAGTCCCACGGGAGATGAACAGTCCTGTTTAGATATAGTTGGGTGTTTGTGTTCTAAGCATAAGAGAAGGCTTATTTACTCAAATGACCTACTAAATCTTGAAAATGCTATGCTTGTCAGTTGCAAAATGATTTTGTATACTAATCCATTAATTTATAATTAATAATATGGAGGATTCTCACATAGTTGACCTCGTACAATGTGGGGTTTAGGTGTATTCATTGATAATTTATTTTACTTCCCTTGAATTAGCCTTAAATTTCAAAGTTCTAAGAATTATAGATGAACATGTTTTATCTGCCATTTGTTATGGGCTTTCACAGAACGGCTGACTGTTTCTTTTCTTTCTCTTGTCTACCGTCTGCAATTTTCCGCATATTCAGTATGCTCATAGGAAATGTGTTCAGAGATGGTGCAATGAGAAGGGAGATATAATTTGCGAGATCTGTTATCAGGTAATCTGTTGTATCTTTTTAATCACCTGATGGCATTTTGAATTTCTAGTAAGAGGATTTCTCCCATCCCAAAAGAATTTTGGACATAGGGTGAGTGAGTGAGTTGAAGGATTGTTAGATAGAGAATCATAGGCTTCAAAATTATTTGATATGTGCCTGTGTATCCCTTACCCACACTTTCATCGCTGGGTTGGGGGGTTTCCCAGCCTATGCAGCACATGAATTGGCCTTGCTTTTCCATTTTTTAACCACCTTCAATTACAAATATGGATGTCAGGGGCCACTCCCTAAAAGGGTTTCTTGTACTGTCACACTAAGTAATTTGTGCCAAGTGACATGTTTACTTAGATAATTCTCTCTAACCTGCAGCCCTACCAACCTGGATATACTGCTCCACCGCCGCTTCCTCCCTCTGAAGAAACTGTCATTGATATCAGGTACTATCAGGTCATAGTTATTTCCTGACTTGGTATGTCAAAATTTTGAATCATTTGTTCCAATCGTTCCTTTTTAATCCTTATACAGTGTTCCTGTGTGAGATTTTTGGTATTTACATTTCAATACAGGTATTTAGGAGTCTTTTAAGCTCTATTACAGATGTAAATGACTAGTAAATACAAAGAATGTGGTTCCTTTTAAATCCTTAAAAGAGTGTTTCTGTGTGTGAGATTTTTGGTATTTACATTTCAATATAGGTATTTACTGCTTTTAAAGCTTTATAGAGGCGTACATGCCACTAGAAAATACAGAGAACTTCTAGTACCTTTTTTTATTTTATTTTGTATATATTGGCCTGAGATGAGTTTAAATTGATAAACAGGGTAGTGAGGATTCATATAGCCTACCCAAATTTTGTCTGGGAATAAGGCGTAGTAGTTGTTGTACTCTTAGGTACAGATGTAGGTCTGTATCAAACCTTGGGAATATAAGCTTTCAGATTTTTGTATTTAGACCTTTCCCTTTATTCGAAATATGGTATTCTAAACTTCCTATTGATTGTATAACATTTGTTATCATATTACAGTGGTGAACAGAAACTCTTCACTAACTAAATTGATCCATGTTATTCATTTTTAAATTTCCATCGGCTTATGAAGCTGATCGGCAATATTTAATATGTAAACGAATTTCCCTTCATTTTTATTATTGCATTAACTTTTCATTGTATTGAAAATGAAATTGGCACTCAGTCATATTCTGACCTTTTTATAGGGAAAGAAAGATCTTCACTAACATGAACTAGTTTTATTTTTGTTAACCAAGGAGAGAAGCTTTTTAAGAAGTTTATTATCGTTTTCAATAATCTATTCTAGTGTATTATTTATCGTGTTTTGATTATCACATTATTTTATTGTTGTTTTCCGCTCCTTTCTGGTAGGCTTTGCACTGTACCTTGTTACTCGCCATATTCTATTCACTGCCTCTGTATGTGCACCTGAATATGTTTCTCTTGAGCCGAGGATATTTGGAAACAACCTCTCTCCTCCATTAGGTAGTGGTAAGGTCTGTGTACATTCTACCCTCCCCAGACCACAATTGTGGGATTTCACCGGGTATTGGGTATGTTGTTGTTGTAAGGGTTTTATGACATGTTGAGCTTTTTTATCTTTCAGTTTTCTTCAAAATACAGTATAAGTGCATAGTTTGGTTAATCTGGAGTAACCTTTTTTTTATAACCAGTTTTTGTTTTACACTACCTTGAAGCCTTTGCTTCTTCTACTGATTTAGTAGACCATAGTGGGTATATTTTTCCTTCTTTCTTCTATGGTGTTATTGGTTATTGATGCTTCTCCACTTGTATCCTTGCAGTACTCTTGTGGTCCTAGACCTAGAGCATTCCAAACATGTTAGCATACCCTTTTGATCCGATTAGCTGAATATCTTGTGTTCTATGTCACTAGTGGTTTCATCCATGTGAATTTTTCTTTCAGTGGTGGTTGGACACTGGCTGATACTCAGCTCGATTTAAATGACCCTGGACTTCTTTCGATGGCTGTCACAGAATGCTATCTTCAAGAGGCTAACCATGAAAATATGTTGATGCAGGTGCTAGTGGAGCTGCATTTGGTCGTTTCGTTGCTCTGTTTGTGAGCTACTGTAACTATCTGGTGTAATTTGAACTTGTTGTATTGTTACTTGCTATGTTGCTCGGACTCTTGAAAGATGTCAAGAGGTGCATGTCGGATTGGCCAAAAGTAGTGTATTTACGGGTGTGGCATCGAAAGTGAAGCGTCCGTGCAACTTGGGTTACTTGCTAATATAGAGTTGTGGGAATGTGGGATGCATTAGAAACCATTCATATGGCTGATATCAAGAAGGTTACGAATTTGTCCTTCGGGAGGAGAATACCTTCTTAATTTTTTGAAAATTTGAAATTTCCTGCTAGGAAGTGACATAATGGTATGTAAGATGAGATCTGAGTGTAGTTGGAGGTATGCGGTGATCAGATTTCATGGAAATTGTGTTCTTGTATTTTTTTCCCCTGGATTTAGAGAAGAAGACGAGGAAGATTTTCTTCACTGGAGTATCAAAAAATAAAAATTAAAAAAAAATGAAGAAACCTAATCTCACTCATTCACCCTTAACTAATAAAGAAGATCAGAAAATGTGTCCACCAGTGGCTGTGTGTATATTCATGTTCATTTTCTTTAAATTGGAAATGTGCAGTAGGAAGGTAGAGGGTGAAGATCATGTGCTGTAATTCATGTTTTTTTCTCTTTTCTCCTTCTGTGCTCCGTCTTTTTCCCTACTTAATACCCTTTTTTCGCTCTGGTTTTAAAAATATTCAGATATCACATTCACTTTCTGCCTAAATGTATCCAAAGGTCTTCCGTGTGTATAGGGAACAGTCCTGCTCATTTAGGGATGTGAAAATTAGGAGAACTAGGTAAGTATCTTTTAATGTGTCAGAAAATTGTGGATGGGGCAATAAAACATTCTTAATAAGTCTCTTTCGTTTTAAGCCACTTTTATCCTTGTCATGATCTTGGTAACCTTATTGAATGATGTGCTTTATCCTGCAGTTAATGGCCCTCCTTTTACTGAGGCATGCTTTTGAAAATGGAGAAGGTGATGACGAGGATGTTTCCACTTTTTTCTCTGTAAGTGGATGATAAAATGAAACTCTCTTTCTCTGTGGTGACTATAGACACATCCATAGATTTAAATAGTGTGTGACACTAATGATCTTGTTGATCCTTGACACAGCTTCTTTTGCTCCGTGCTGCTGGTTTTCTTTTACCTTGCTTCATCATGGCTTGGGGTATCAGTATATTGCAGCGTCGAAGAGAAAGAAAGGTTAGAGGTTTTTCAGGTTTTCATAAATTATCAGAAGGCTATTAACATGTGTATCTTCATCCTTACAAATTCTAGTGATATGTTTATGCATAATGCAAAAGGATTTTACAAAATTATGTGTGTGTTTGAGTAATATTTATACATTAATGCCTTGCTAAGCGCTGGGCTCATGCATTTGTAATTTAAAAACTAGTCTAAACTTGGAGTAGTTCGCTTATTAATGCTCCATGCAGCTAAACCAGCTATAGTGATAACTAATAACCATCTTTTGCTGTCTTATGGGTTTTGTATGAAATGGAAAACTTCTATTCTTTCTTCTGAATAAGTTATATTTTTAGAAAGAAGTTCATTTTTGGTTTTGAACTTCCCAACTTCAAAAGAAATCAATCTAATGCAGCCATACATCTTTGTTGTCACGACCAAGATCCACACCTAGCTGTGTTGGCATCCAACACTCCTAAGTCAGGCAAACCAACGATTCGGTAATTAACTGAGCATATTCCCAATGATTAGAGACATATTCCAAATCATGAAATCATATAATATCTAAGTTTGAATGATATAAACAATGCGAAAGCAATCCAAACATGTCCCAGAAACATCTAAGAGTAAAAACAATGACATTGTCTGAAATAAGTAAAAAATATGTAAGGAAGTGGATAAAACAAAAATGAAACCCTAAGCTAACATGAACTATCTGATAACTCACCACAAGAATCACGCTGGGGGGAACATTGGTACAAGGATTCAAATCTGCACTGTGTGCGGGAAAAGAAAGGGGTGAGTACGGGAAGTACTCAGTAAGTATCATTGATTGCCCCTAAAAGAGCACTGAATACACAAGCATTGAACAAAAACAACCGTTTTACTATGAGCATGCGCAATAAAATAAGAAAGCAGCTAGAATTATACTCCAGACAGTATAATAACTCCGGCACTACTTTTCAAAGAATGCTATTCCCAAGCTTCACTTCTAAAAGAATCCTCACTTGCCAGCTACACTTGTGGAAATAGAACAACATATGGAATTAACACATTGAATGCACTAAGTATGGTGAACATGCATGAAAACCATGCTAAAACGGACATTTACGTTAAGATATGCTTTTCATGCTCTTTTGATATAAACCTCATATAATACAAGTATAAGAAACATCTTCAAGTCAATATTCACATATAGAACATACTCAAGTAATCCACAATATATGACCATAATCATTTAGAACACATATAAGCATTTAGACCCCCTACAAAAGGTTATCCTAAGACTCACTTGAGTAAGACATGAAGAGACCGCTCATACACCCTCTTCAAGCACACTTAAGTAATCCTTAAGACTACCCAAAGTAAGAATATTCTTTACATCACCTAATACAAAGTTCCATATTCATCCATGTAACCCTTTTTATCATTTAGACTCTCAACCTAAGTGAGACATGAGCCTTTCTATACAACATACTTCAATAAGTGAACAATATTCATTTAAGGCCATAAAAGAGACAAGTAATCACATAAAGGACTTCACATAATTGTCTTGGAAGACCTAGGGAACTCATCCTAGCACATTCAAGGTCTACTCGTGCCATGTGTAGATAGTGTCCCATTCCACTACCCACACGTTGTAGAACCCATCCACTAGCTAGAGTGTACATCCCATATAACCGACATTAGACCATACTAGCTAGGTATGGAATATGCTTGTGGTAGTAGCTCTATTTGAGTATGAGACTAGAGTATGAGAAAGACCTTGATATCTCAAAACCATGTGCCAACATGGGATGAGTCCTAGTTCTACCTTTGGCAAGTAGAACACCTTCCACGGTGTGGGGTCTTATGACTCACTCGATGCTTGCCTTGTTTCTCATAGAGTAAATCATTTCGTAGGTGTATTAGAGAAGGTACCATTACTAAATCCTACCAACTCATAATACTTTTCCCAAGGGTAACTCATTTTTTAACCTTCTTTTCAGATTCAAGGTTTCACATACTTGACCTTCTTTTCTTATTCAAGGTCCCATATTAGTCATTCTTAGAAGGGCACCATCTTAGGTCTACCGATCCTAGACTTTCATTCATTCATACACGTACATGACAAGGGTGCCTAAGTCTACCAAGTCAAGAGATCACATTCACATAACTTTCATGTATCAAAGAAGTAAGACACAACATCATTCTATTAATGCTCTCCCTAGTCCTTCATCATCATATATCAACATCTTGGGAGGAAATACATTCAATCATACCAATATAGCACCCATATAGAATCATATAGACAATACATGAGCATCTTTACTTTATACCTTCACATATACCATATCATGATCATACCATATTTCACACAATAATGCCGACAAGGCCATGTTCATTATGTATATAACATTCAAATACCGCCACCATAAGTGGACCATACCAATCAATACAATTCAACATCAATTCTATACAAAATAAAGGAATTAGGTCAACTCACCACCTTCCAATCACCATCATCATCATCCTTTAGCCTTTTCAACCAATTCGCATTACAAAAGCTCTTACCAATATCAATTTATACAATACTAAGCCAACAATCAATCCATATCAATGATCCAACAACATTAAATATAGACATCAACAATATAAATCAAGTTATGAACAATTCTATCATGATCTATACATAATTCAATAGCCCAATACAATCTACACATGAATTCAATAAGATCAAACCATGATCAATTCACCCTCTTTAGAGACAAAATTAGGATTTCAAGGAATACCTTCATGAAACTTTTGATCTTAAAACCACCAATTAACATCAATTACTTCATAAAAGATTGATTTAAACCTTTTCATGCAATAACCTATGCTTAGAATTCAAAATAGGATTTCAAGGTTTTTGAACATCTTTGAAAAAACATTGGAAGTGGCTCCTTGAATGAGAGAAGAATAAAGGATGAAATCACCATACCTTAATTGAAGAAGAATCAATGAAGAACTTCAATCCTAGCTTCAACTTGACTTTAAGCTTCCATGGAGGTTTTGGAGGAACTTCTTTTGATCTTGGGATTTGATATTTGAATAATGAATTCTAAGTCTAGGTTTTAGAGTCTTAACTAACGTAAGGTACCATAAATAACCCCTAATAATCATCTAGGACTTAATTAGGACATGGGGTGAATTTCCAAACTTGCCTTTACCTTGGCCGAGACACCTACAAAGTTGCAGGTGTCAAACAACGACTCAAACGACGGAGCATCGACCAACCAACGGACCATCCTGCTAGTTCATGGTTTGGGTCAGAGTGTGGAGCCACACCCCCTAACAACGGGTATTGTTTGATCAATGGGCCATCGATTAGGGTCGTTGGTTGAACTGTTTTGGCGGCTTTCTTGCCAAGATTTGGGTCCTCCTCAAGGACCATTAGGGTGGTCCTTGGGAGTCGTACCCGGATGTTTCAACCCTAAACATGTTTATCTAGGTGTTAGAACCCTCCCCTATCAATTTGGACACCAAACAACGCGTAAAACATGCCAAGGCACACTAGTACACACAAAGGCTAACTTCTAAACGTCTTGGTCGTTTTTTGACGTTTGACTTCTAAACTCTTCACACTGACTTCTAATGCGAATATTCATTATTTTAACACTTGATTAACTCATAAAACACATGATAGGATCTAATTTAACCTAATTAATTTTGAGGGTTGTAACAATATCCGTGTATCCACCACTCTCAAAACTCTACATCACTGTCTCAAACTGAACTCTACTCCTAATTGTCCACCCACGGTTGTTCTCAATGAGAGAGAATGATTGACAACCATGGGTAAGGCATTGGCCCAACCCCCACTTTTGACTACTTTGGTGCGGGGCATCCCCGTTGATCTATTCGAGGCCACCATATACTATTTATTTAAGACGCTTCACATGCTCAGCCGATTAATACAACTGAGTATGACTTGCGAATGTGGGTGGTGCATAATAGAGTTGCCATGCGAGATACTAATCAGAGAGACCTTGCTACGTTGGATGACTGGGCAAATTGCTGAGGAGGGGGTTAATACTGAGTACATCCGTGACATGACCCAACCTATAAAAAGGGCTACTCTCAACTTTGCAGCCAAATTCTTGTGGTCTATCACTCGGGACAGATTGTCCCCCACATTGGCTGATAATATAGTGACTTGGGACCGAGCTTGTGATGCTAGCTTCATTGATGGTGGGGCACGAGATATAATTCTCCCAGATTCTGATTGCCGAGAATCATGAGAGGGCTTTCCAGAAGAAAACTGTTTTACCATTCCCTTCTCTAATCTTCACCTATGCGGAGAGGATACCGCTCCCGTTTGGGGATGTGATAGGTTGATAGAGGCACCAGACGGTCAATGTTGTTTTGATATGGGATGATGCGACCCCTGCATTCATAGAGGCGTATCCCATTTGATTTACAGTGTATGGGCGAGACACTTGCTCCTGACAAGACATATGAGGGCACCATTCCTTTCCCTACTGAGGAGCATGATGTGATTGCTCCATCTTCCACTTTATTCGGCCTGGCTGCAAGCATACCACGTGCTCCTACTCCCATAGGTTTGTTATGCTGCCACTAGCCAGAGTCTAGAAATTAGAGACTCAAATGGTGACTCTCTTGGAAGTCTGCAGACGAATCAGAGGCACGGATCGGGAAGGGTGTTGAGGTTAAGATACAGGCAGTGCACGAGAGGAATGACACTTTTGAGCTATGGATGTTGGAAAGGTCTCAACCTGGCATATTATGGATCTAGTTGCGTTCCAGGCGGAGTTGGCCTATCTTTGGGCCAATATTTATGCTTTGGCCGCTGGATATGCTGGAGATGTGGTGCTTAATGCACTACTTGGTGAGGATGAGCCTACCAATAACCTTTCTCGTGCGACTGGAAAACACACACGGGCTTCAGATCGTACTACGGATGCGGAGGAGGAGCTGAGAGCTAAGAAGGAGAAGCAACATTACTTAAGGCGATTAAGAGACAATAACTACTTCATGAGGAGATGTGACAACTTAAAGAAAGGGAGTTGGCTGCTGGTGCATCAGCTTTGAGGGGCATTACTAATGTTATTTCCCCTGTTATAGTTGAGGGTGTCGCTCATCTTGACCCAGCGGGTTCGTCTCACTCTCATCCTATGTTTTATTTGTTTTGTGCATTGGGGGCATTGCACTATATTTGTTGTGGGAGTAGGGTGAAAGTATTGTGAGTGTTAGTGTGAAGTCTCAATAACCCAACTCATAATCCTTCCTTGAGGTTTTCTCACAAAATTGTTTAATTTCTATTGAACCAGCATGTCTAGGATAGTCTAAGTGTAGAAGTAGACTACAATAAAAGCATGATAGCAAAAGAGCATGTCAAGTGATACCCCTCAAATTTTTTATATGTTGTACCTCTATGCTTCATAACTTGAAATTATAGGATCTTTGTATGACATGATAGGAATCGATTAGGAATAATTACTTAAGCTATAACACGAACCATATACATGATTCGATAGTTGAATCAAGGTGTCATGTGTGTGTGAGAGATTGTCTGTATATTCATATAGTACGTGCCAATCTGGAACCTCCACGTTAATCTTGCTAAGATGATTTAAACTAGAAATTGGGACTTAAGCCTAAAAACAACCAACCAAAAGAAAAAATTGCTCCCTTAGATCCAAATGTTTGAGCCTAAAGAATACCATTCTTCCAGTACACCCAACTCACCTTTCTTAAAAATATTTTGAAACTGTTTTGGCCGTGGTTTCTCTTTGGACATTGTGTACCTCAACTCAAGCTAAAAGCCTAAGTTGAGGGTGGCTACCGCAAAGTTGTACCTTGTTTTTGGCTCTGGTCCTTCCTAGGACATTGTGCAACTCAACTCATGCTAATCATCTAAGTTGAGGGTGACTATTATGAAGGAAAACAAGAAAGAAAGGGTGGGAAAAGAGTCGTGTGTAGAGAAAAGAAAGAAAAATGAGTAAAGATGTTTAGAGAGGTGTGAATGAACAAAAAGAAACAAAGAATGAAAAAGCTCAGATAAAAAGATAGAAAAAAAAAAGATAATCAAACAAGAAAATCAAGTCAAAAGTGACACTCAAGCTTCAATGAATCTTAAGGAGAAGAGCATGGTGAAATAATGGTTGAGATCCCTTCATCTATGATGGAGCCATCATGAGGAAACCCAGATGGTCTCCTTCTTAATTACCAGCTTCTATCCTGTTACCGCAATCAGGTATGACAGTTGCACCAACGAATAGTCTGCATCATTACACGTTCCAAATTCATCGAGGCAACCCTAAGCCTCATAGGTCCCAAAATCACGTGGGGTGGCAAAACCTAAAATGAAGGACTGAGTTGTTACATTTATCCCTCGTCAATGTTAAGCATTTAAGCTTTTTAAATGGTGATGCAAAACACAATTGAAGAACTGTCATATACATGGGAAAGTCACTAGCTTTGTACATGGGAGGAATCATCATAGCTGCTTTGAAACTGCCTAGATTGAGGTTGTGGGGTCGCACCCAAAGGGTTGCGGCTGCAGATATCCCTTGTCATCAAAAAAAAGTTTGAGCCTATGTGTGATATCCACATTTCATTTTCACAATGAAATCTATAATGTGTCTCAAATCATTTAAGGTGTAGAGTCAATTAGTTTAGTAAAAGTGAAATGCGATCAGTTTGCTAAAAGGGAAAACCGACTATTTGTAGTTCTTGTTTAACCTTTTTTTTTTTGTTCTGCCTTTATTATTAGTTATTGTTCAAAATTCAAGCTTTTTTTAGTTCCTTCAACATTCAACAGTTCATCCGCCTTTAATATGAACAAGTTCAATCGATGATTAATTTATATCTTTTCGCAGTCTTAGGTCTTTGGTGAAGTATCATGACTGAAAATAGGCGAAATGGTCTGATGAACCCTTATACTTGTATCAGTTTGTATTTTAAACCCTTCTACTTACCTCTCTATCATTTGGACTCTTAAACTCATTAAATCACAATTTAACAAATCCCTATGACCATTGACCAAGCTTATGTGTCTTTAAGATGACTGAGTTGGTGAAAGTGTGTGATTTCACGCTCCTTAAGGCGAGTGAATATCTTTTTTAGGTCAAAAGAATATTTAAATTAAAAAAATAAATTAAAAAACAATTAATTAATAAGTCCTTTAATTTCTTCTTCCCCACTTTCCCTTCCTTTTTGCCATTTTCATGCCAGAGCAAATTCTTTTCTCCTTCTCCATGATTCACCAACAATGGAGATGAGCGCTCGTCGCAGATCAGCAACTGATTCACCGGAGACCAGCACTCGTCGAAACCATTGAATGGCAGTGCGTGAGAGAGATGAGTGGCGCAGCGGAGAAGAGTTTTTTCGGCCAGATCTAGTGTTGCGGTGACAGGTTGTTTTTGTGGAGGTTGGAGGAGTAAAGAAAAAATGGCGGCGGCAGCGATAACTTTCTCCAGCAACGGTGGCGACGACTTTTTCCCGCGTTGGCGACATCATTTTCTTTTTTCTTTTTTCTAATAAGAAAACCTAAAAATGCTCCCAGTCTATTTTCATAAAGTTGTAAATTTCTGTTTAATTTCATTTGAATAAAAGTGATGCCTCGTTTTTCCTGTAAAAAAATGAAGAAGAAAAACGAGGATATGGAGATGGTTGAGTTTTGACAATGGTAGTGGGTTAAGGTAGATGGTGGAAAGGTGAGAGAAATCATAATTTTATTTATATTTGATAAAATAAAAACTTTATTGATTTTTTCGTTCATTCAATATTTTTATTAATAATTAAAAAATAATTATAAAGAAAATTATTACTTGGCATTAATATATATGACATGTCATCTATGTAAGGGAGAGTGGACTACACACATGGTTGGAGGGATTTAAAAGTTTCATTTTGATTAAGTTTAAGCGTTCAAATGTCAAAAAGGGTAAGTAGAAGGGTTCACAATACAAAATGATACATGTACAAGGGTCTACCAGACCATTTTGCCCTGAAATATCTTAATTGATAAGGTTGGTGGTTAAAGTGGAGCTTCAAATTCAAATGTAATATATGAAAGTCAAACTATTGAGTCCAATGTAAAGAAAGAAAGGAAAAAAAGGTCTCAAGCTTAAGACCATTTTTTTTGACAAGGAAAACCTATAGCTGCTACCCTTTGGGTGCGCACAGGGTAAAACCCATGCTCCTATGCAATGACTCGCAAACCACATAGGAGAGGTAACCCGCATTTGGCAAGCCTGGTGCGGCAAGCTCGACCTAGAAGGCAAATCCCTTGTTTTCGCTGACTAGGGGTTTCAAACTTGAGACCTCCACCATGGAAGTCCCAAGCTCAAACCACTAGGCCCCTCATTGGGACCATTTTACTCGTAAAATTGATTCTGATGGAGTTAGTAAGGGTGTTTGCAACTATGGTAAGAAAGAGTATTGTACCGACTCAAAGGGACGACATTGATACTTACTCATCTGTCCAAATGCCAAAAGATGCCTTGTAATATTGATATTAAACAAGCGAAAATAGCATTTCAACGAGTTATAGGGGGTAACAAGGGTGATGTAGTTGTTCCGTGGAAATTTGATCAAGAAAAGTGTAGGAACACTTTGAGTCGTATGGTAATTCTTGATGAACATTCTTTCAAATTTGTTGAAAAAGAAAGTCATAGAACAATATATAAAAGTAGCACAACCTTGTTTCCACATTCCTTCTCGCACCAATGTGACTCGTGATTGCTTTGATCTTTTTATGAAGAGAAACATAAATGATAACTTTTTTTAAGGAAACACAACAAAAGAAGTGTTTAACCATGGATAGTTGGACTTCCATTAAAACTCAATGATATGGTTATTTAAGCTCTATAAAAAATAGACTTCGCTCAAAAGAATAATAAACTTTTGTCCAATTTCTAGTCACAGATGTGAAAATTTAGCAAAGTCTTTTGGTAAGTACTGATTGCACGAGTTGGGATTACATTAGATTTAGATGGTTAGAGTTGATAATGATGACTCAAATATTGTGACAGTTACTGAGTTGTCTAAGCAATTGACTAAGTGGGGACATTATGGGTGGTAGTCACCTTCACATGAAGTGTATGACTAGTATTGTGAACCTTATTGTTCAAGATGACATAAAATAAATAAATGTGTCTATTGAACGAGTTAGGCAAGCAGTGAGATACATTAGATAATTCCCGACAACGTGGAAAAAGTTTCAAGAATTTTGTGAAGATGAAAATCTTGTTAAAAAATCTGTGCTTGGATGTTCCCATAAGCAAATTAATTGGTTTATTGTTTTTTTTCTATCATCCGATACACATCAAGTCAAATACATCTACCCTTCAACTCTACATATCCTCAATTGAATATTTTAACTAGTTTGGCCAAATCTAAAGAAAGAAACAATAAATAATCAAGGCTCAACTCCTAAGCAACAAAAATATTTAATAAACTATTCGCAATTTTACATCGGTGGAAGTTTCTTTGATATTTCTTGTTCAAGTTTCTTAAGAAAATGTAAATCTTCCTCAATATTATAGGTTGTGGTTCACTTTGAAGCCAATCTTGAAGGCACACTAGAGCTTGTACAAATTTAGGTGTTAATGAACTCCTAAATGAATCAAGAATGTCTCCTACAGTTCTAAACGGACATTCAGATGAAATAGGAATAGCTAATACTTCTCGAGCCATCTCAGAAAGGAAGGGGTGAGTTGACTTTCCACCAAAGCAACACATCAAAGTGCGGTTTTCCAATTTCAATATATTCTTCAAGATATTTATTCAATTCTGTCTTAGAATTTGCACATCCACTTCCAGATGTATGTCTATGTAATTTCGCAAAGAAATTCCCAAAATCTCCTATAGGTATAGACCATGAACCAGATTCCTCAAATACTTGACCACTTTTATCATTTGAAATAGGATTTTCATACTCATAATACAAAGATTTCATGTACGTTCGCACACCACTCTCTATATTTTCCCCTTTGTCCGCAAACAATTTTTTAAGAGCAAAGCTATGAGTGCTAAATTTGTGGCGAGGATCCAAAACACGTAGTATAAAAAGCATCTTATTCATTTTGTCTGTATCACCCCAATATTTATCAAATTTTTCCTGATACCTCAATATTTATCAAAATTTTCCTTCATGGTTATTGTCATATCAACCAAAACTTTATCTTCAATTGATATCAATTGTTTCAAGTAAACACCAACTTGACAAATTTTAAGAAAATGAAGATTTGATGTCACATATCGTGATCCAGATATCTTCAAAGTAAGGTTAAAAAACATTTCAAGGAATTTTTTCAATTCTCTTTACACTCTCTAAATCACTGCTCAAAAGTATACTTGTAGGAATTCCATCCTCATTATCAATATACTTAAGATGATGTTCCAAGCCAATATCCCCGTCGGCATAATCTAAAATTGCTCATTCATATTCAATAGCCCTGCTCAACATGATGTAGGTGGAGTTCCACCTTGTAGGAACATCCAAGCATAAAGAATTTTCAACAAGATTTTCATCTTCACAACATTCTTGAAATTTTTTCCACCTAGTCGGGGATTGTCTAAGGTATCTCACTGCTTTCCTTACTTGTTTAGTGAACACATTTATTTCATTTATGTCACCTTGAACAATAAGGTTCAGAATATGAGTCATACACCTCACTTAAAGGTGACTACCACCCAAAATGTTGGTCCCCCACTTAGTCAATTGCTTAGAAAACTCAATAACCGTCACATTTTTTGAACGCATTATCTGTAACCGTAAAAATTTGATGTAATCCCCAATCGTGTAAATACTTACCAATAGACTTTGCTAGATCTTCACCTCTATGACTAGAAATTGGACAAAAGTTTATTATTCTTGTATGCAAAGTCCATCTTTTATCAATCAAATGAGTTGTAATGTCCATATAATTAATTCTTTGAATGAAAGTCCAAGTATTGGTGGTTAAGCACACTATTTTGTTGTGTTTACTTAAAAGGAGTTATCATCTTATTTTTCTCTTCATAAAAAATATCAAAGCAATCACGATTCACGGTGGTACGAGAAGGAATGCAGAAACAAGGTTGTGCTACTTTCAAAAATTGTTTAAAACCTTCTTTTTCAACAAATCTTGGAGGAAGTTCATCAAGAATTACCATACGACACAAAGCCTTCCTACGCTCTTCTTAATTTGCTTGTTTAATATCAATATTACAAAACATCTTTTGGCATTTGGACAGATGAGTAAGCATCCCTATCGTACCATGTCTCTTTGAGTCAACACAATACTCTTTCTTACAATAGTTGCAAGCACCGTTGCTAGTTCCATCAAAATCAATTTTACGAGTAAAATGATCCCAATCATGAGACCTTATTTCCATTCTTTCTTTACATAGGAATCAACAATTTGAGTTTCATATATTACATTTGAAGCTCCACTCTCACCAACAACCATATCAATTTAGATATTTTCAGCCATGATACTTCACCAAAGACTTGAGACTGCGAAAATATATGAAATAATCATTGATTGTATTGATTCATATTAAAGGTGGATGAATTGTTGATTGTTGAAGGAACTAAAAAGTCTAAAGTTTGAACAATAACTAAAAACAAAGGAAATAAAGTCTAAACAGGAACTACAAACAGTCGGCTAATGAAACTATGAAAGTGAGTATTGGTGACTTACCAACCACCATTTTCCAGCGGGCTTGAGCAGTCGACGATATGGTTTGAGGAGTGATGTGAGGATTGAGAAGCGACTTTTGAGTTCTTCTAAGAAGTGAGAATATAATTACTGAGGACTGAAAAGTGAAAAGTGAAAAACTCTAACCAAGAGTATATCAAAACAATGATGCAAAAAGTCTTGATTAAAGCATAGATAATCCGGCTAACTAACTTTAGTTAATCCGACTCAACCTAAAGACTTAGAAAAGCAACCGATCTACTATCTTTTATAACTTAGGAGTCGATTTACAATATAAAGAACACAAGACACAAATTTTAAAATACAAAAAAGACGCTTCAGCACGCTATCAGGTTCTTTGTTGAGTATCAGCAGTGTTCTTTCTTGAAGATGACTTTTCTTTGTAAGCTTATGAATTTTTAGAATTCAAAACTTTGTTAGCCAAAACTTGAGTTGTGTTTTTGGATAAGAGCCTAATATAAAATGGACACAAGCCTTTGGAGAAACGTCATTGACGAAAAAGACGTGCACCAACCACATCAGATTTGACAACTTTTAGACATTTGTCTTTTTCATGTACGTAGTCTTTCCTCGACCAGGTCTATTGTTAGCACCCAAAGTTTGTAAAATCATCAGAGCTTCATATCAGCTTCAATATAATATTTTTCCCTTTTTGATGATGACAAACCGATTCAACTCCCCCCCTTTCACCAATTTTCTTATCAGTATGACTCTTCAAGTAACTGGCATGGCTCCCCTTATTTGATCATTCCTGAAATTTGTTTAATCATCAAAACTCCAAATTAGCTTCAAATAACATTTTCCCCCATTTTAATGATGAAAAAATTATTCAACTCCCCACCCCCTCCCCCTTCACCAATTCCCAGCATGACTCGGGGCCTCTTCAAGTAACTAACATTGATCTCATACATTAACAATTCCTTTTATGACATCATAAAAAAGAGTTAAAGCAGTAAATCAAGTTGAAAAAAATACAGTTCAAGTAAATTCTTGACCACTTGGATAATATTGAGCATGAATAAAAATGCATAAAGTAATGAGACAAGTCAGTAGAAACAAGACAATTTTCATTCATAAACAAAAAATCAACAATCAAAATATTGCAAATATATTACGAATGAGAACCAGAACAATTCCCACTGAGTTTCAATAGAAGAGAAGGAATGGGGACTGACACAAGAGTTGCTCAATCCCATTTGTGATGTGTGGCTTAAACCCCAATCTCTTGGGATGTGATTATAGGGTTGAGTATTGATTTAACTTTGTGGATATATTGAATTGCTTAGTTTCATAGCTTTCAAATATGATATTGAACTATTACCATGTAATTGATTCATGAATTAAGGTGGCCAACTTGATTTTAGCTTTGATCTCGAATTGGTGCTCAAAAGAGTCCGATATGAGTGGGTGATTAGTTTGATGTTTGTAATTAAGTTGTGCTTAATTGCAAATCCATGGTAGTGGGTTGATTTGAAAGTTACATGAATGAGACGGAAAAGAGATTTTACAAACAAGTGTTATGATATCAAAAGAAAATTAACATTATTGAAGATGGTCCAACCTATCCATGATTATATAGTTTTATTGAGCAATTTGATACTACCACTAGTGATATCAATGTACAATCCCCACATCCCTAGAGTCAAATAATTTCGTGAATTTTTTCTTTCTTTAGTATTGGTATAATTGTGCAACCGAATTTAGATTGTTAAATTTAATGGAATCATCCACCCATTTATCATGTTTACTACATTGAGATTAGTTGCGATTTAATTCACTAATTGGATCCTTAACCTCATACCATTTCTCGTGGAATTCAACCATGACTCTTAGTTGGGTATATTTATTAGCGATGACCACCTACTGATTTGATTAGCTTTGAGGAGTAGTTTAAGCATTATCATCAATCCATTCTAAAATGAGGAAGTCGTAGCTTACCTCAATGCAGACCATGAAGCTCTAAAATCACAATTTTTAAGTTTTACCCTTCTAAACAACCTCTGATCACGGACACACTACCAAAATCATAATCACAACATCAATATAGTCATATATTAAAATCGAAGACGGACACAAAATCGAATCAAAATGGAATAATGATATTCAGACTGAGAATTCCAAAATTGACTACGTCAATGGATCTAGAAGAGCTTACTAAACTTGTACCCCAAAGTTGGGCAAAATCTAAGCTCAAAATCATATCATTCAACAAAATGAAACCATTTACACCAATAAAGAGGTTTGGGTTGTCCTTTAGGAAATAAATTACCTCGAAAACACACTCCCGACATTCTTCTTATGACCCCAAAGTGAAGCCCCACTTATTCCAGACAAATGGCAAAGAAAATCAGCCAATTTGCAAGTCTACAACTACCATAATCACACTTTGAAATGTGAAGTGGGAGCTGATTCACGACTGGTCTTTATTAAAAAAGACTAGCCAAACTACTCATCACGTTCGCGAAGCTTAGGGCCGTGATTCGACCATAGAGAAAATGACCACCGTGATTACGCTGACCAAAAATCAACATTCGGAAGCTAAAACAATTGTCACAATTGCATTTTGAGGTCGTCTTCTTGAAGTTTTAACCGAAATCCACTGTTCAAGTTTCAAAAGCTCCAAACACAAAAACTTGCACAAAAGCTAAACGAGCAATCTGGTGACCGAACTCTCAGTCCAAGCAACTTATGAATGACTTGAGGTCACTATAGGAAAGTTCTTAACACCGTAAAGAAAGCAATAGGTCATTACAAATATGCATGCCCTTTTGAATTAAGTTATGAATTATGGTAAATCCTAAGGACAATCTTTGTGGAATTTGACGCCGACTCTTGTTGAATAATTATTTTTCATACGATCATAGTCACCTCCTTAATTGGAGAGTTGTTTTAGACGTTATCAAAAGGCAAGTTACTTCTTTTCACAAGTTCTAGAATTCTATAGGCTATTGGCATGCACAAAAAACTAAATATAGCACTTGCAACAACCTTTAGGGTGTGTTTGGTATAGAGGAAAATGTTTTTCATGGAAAATGTTTTCCTAGAAAATAAGTAGATTTTGGACTAATTTTCTCATGTTTGATTTGTAACTACAAAAATATTTTCCAGAAATAATTTTTAGTGTTTAATTTATGAATGAAAAATGTTTTTGAGAGACATCTTTTATTTTTACTAGTGTAAAAAATATTTTATGAAATTGAAATTATTTTTTAAAAACAAAATTATTATTTTTTTGGGGTGGTGGTGGTGGTGGTGGTGGTGGTGGTAGTGGATGGGGCAAGGGGAGAGGGGATAGGAGTGAAAAAATAAAAATTTGAAGTTGATAGTATTTTTAAAAAATAAAATTAATTTTTAGGGGGTTGGGGGT
>NC_028648.1:67846689-67868884 GCF_001406875.1 Solanum pennellii
TAGGAGTTTAAAAATAAAAATTTGAAGTTGAAAATATTTTGAAAAGCAAAATTAATTTTTTGAGGTTGGGGGGCTAGCCGATGGTGTTTGGGTGGGTGGGCGGTCAGGGATCGAATTAAAACTAAAATTTTGAAATTGAAAATATTTTTTTCAAATTAATGTTTTTCCCCCCAAAAAAAGGTAATTTGAAATTGGAGGAGAGTTTTGGAAAATGTTTTCCTTAATTTTTGAAGGGAAGTCATTTTCCTTAATTTTCAGAAAAATGAGTTGATCTGGAAAACATTTTCCAAGATTTTGTCCCAACCAAAAATGAGAAAATTAGAAAACGTATTCCAGAAAATGTTTTCCTTCATACCAAACACACTCTTAGTCACAATCAATCAAACAAAAGAAATGTCAAGAAAGGAGCAGAGCCCATCCACAATAGGTGCTAAGAAACTATGCATTCGTAGCTAATTGTTTGCAGTTTTACAAAATTTACAAGATTTTGATGCGTCTAGATATGTTGCGATACATGAGGTAAAAATTAGATGTAATTTATTCTAGATATATACACTATATTCAAATGGAAAAAAAAAAGACACATCTTTCTTTTCAACAAGAGGAGTCACAACTGATTAGAGTGTTACGATGTTTCATTTTTTTGTTACAACCCGAATTTCCGAAAGAATGAAATTCAAAAAGTTATTTGGATGTATCTTGGATACAAAACAAATCTCGTTCGCCTCCCTCCCATATCACTGGCCACTCTCCTATGTATCAGGTATCCAAATACATGTGAATCACATCAGATACATACATATACATTTGTCTAGCGTTTTTATCTGGAGTATTCACATCTATCTACGATACATTACAAATATCGCTCGCCTCCCTCCCCTTCTCGTTCGTCTCTCTCCCTATTTTAGTGTATCTGGTAATAGAGTTACATGCATCTAGGCGTATCTTTCTCAACTCTTCATTAGTGGTAAGATACATAATATTTTGAAATTATAGATAATAATACTCCCTCCGTCCACCGAATTTAAGAAAGAGATGAAGACTTTTGAAACTTGTGGTCCAAAATGAATGATAGAGATTTGTGTGGTTATAAATCATTTGATTAAGGGTAAAATATACATTTATATAATTAAAGTGTTACTTAATATATAAATGTGTCATTTTTTTTTGTACGGACTAAAAAAGAAAGAAAGTCACATAAATTGAGATAGATGGAGTAGTCAAAATATGAAGAAGGTTTTGTGTTATGTAAATCTAGAATCGTGGTCAAATAGATTAGGTTTTTTCAATCTTTTTAACATTTTCTGTTCCGCAATGCTCTTCATTGTAGGGGCACACTTGTGCTATCAACATATTTGGATTAATTCGCGTTCACATCAATGATAGTTTTATGGTGGTACATAGATTTTTGCCGGAGAGCAGTCCACAATGCATAAACTTGTATATGTAACTTCAAATTATGAATTGAATTTACAAGCCGCTCTCAAAGATGTCAATATAAATAGATAAATACTTTCAGAGGGTAAGTGCCTCCAATAGAATCAAGGTACAATGAGCTATGAAGTACGATATCTGTTGTGGCGATGAGCCTTCAGTTGCATAAACGACAACTTTCTTGCAATTGCCTGCCAAATCATATCAACTGCATCATTAGGTTGGGATGGATATTGGTACTCAAAATGTTTTGTGAACTCCTTCAACCTTTTCCACATTTTGATCCACTGATCCTCCTTGATTCCTCTAAGGAAATTAAGAAGATATCCCTTCCTTACAGCGTATGAAGAACGAATAAAGATGCAAAACTTGGAATAATCGAGAACATCTTCAAATGGTAGCTCAATATCATCACTAATAATTACAGGAATACAATGACTAGAAATAGCATCAAATAAGCGGTTGGATGAAGGGGTGTCTCCAACAATATTCAGGCAGAATTTGGAAGAGGCCATTCCACGTCCAGCCTCCCTAACACCATTTGATTTGACGCTTCCAAAAGTGAAGTGTACATCTCTTTCGTTCTTGAGAAGGTTGTATAATACTTGACGGATCGTTCCACCCTGGTATTATATAAGCAAAGAAAAACTATTATTATCTACTTCAGTTCCATAACATGACTACCAAACTCCTTTTTTTTTTCAAGCATAAAAATGATAGAAACAAGGAATTAAAAATAAAATTGCAACTTACACTTTTCCTATAAATTGCCCCCTGGAAATAAACTAATATATGACGTTGCTCAAAAGAGGGCGAGTTGTTAGCATCTAATGTCCTGACGATATGTTTGTAAGGCGCAATCACATCCTTTTCAATATTTGCTATTTTTGTTCGGTACCTTCCAAAATCTGCAAGCACAAACATTGCAGAGCTCAACTTCTTTCTTGCAACCAACATGCTATTAGGATGGTGAGCAACAATCACATGATTTACGCCACCATTTATCTTCCACTCATGTCTACTTCTTAAAAACTCTACCACTTTATCCTGTAGTATTCCATTTAAACTGACCTTTCCCTTCCTAGGAGGCCTAGAATGCCTGTTGTAACTCAAAGACGAAAAGAATGGGACAAAAACTACATCGGCCTCACTTGAATTCTTCACTCTAATAGCAGTGCATGGTCTTGTAATATTAGACGATAGAAGATCAAGGGTAAGCCAATATTCAACGCTATGTTGTAAATTTAAGGCACCGGGGTATGAGGGTATGTGACCCTGTATATCAACATTGGGCCACATTTCCTTTCCGTTTCCTTTCCAACCTAATAGCCCAAAGTGAAATTCAGGGGGTAAGTCATACATATACACCCTAAGAAGAGCTTGTTTAGTGTCACATATATATCCACGTGAATTGCTAATAGAACTGGATGCTTCAAATGATGTTGTATTGTGGCTTTTCGCGTTTTCTTCAGATGATGTAATTTTAAGAGGCGAAAAAGGGATTTTAGATTCTACACATGAGGTTGAGTAAAGAGAAGAATTATTAGTATTCACAATGAATGAATTGTCAGCAAATTGGACAAGGGACAATGAAGAAACAATCAAGACCAAAATCGAAATGGCTATTAGGCAAAATAGAAATCTTGATGCTAGCATACTCTTTTCAATAAAAAAAGACATCTTCTAATCTAAACAGATTCATGGATGTTAAAGAAAGTAATCACAAATTGGAAACACAACTACTTTCATATGGTTGTTTGACCGATTCTTGAGACAGGTAAAAACAACATTACATATTCCTTAACCTTTATTTAAATAACTATTATTAATTAATACTTTCTTAATTGTCATAATTTCCTTTTTTTTAAGTCATACAGTGAGAATTTTGACTAATATTTCATTATTATTTTTTTCTATTATAAAAAATTGCAATTTTGAATATCTGAATTTTCTTGTCTAAAACATTGAATAAATGTAATATAATTTGACAATGAAAAATTAATCAATTTTGACTTTTGAAAAATGCAATACAACAATTAAAAGTAGACCAAGGAAGTACTCCAACCATAATTTGATACTCTATCCAATTGAGTTAATATCCATATTAATCCTCTAAAAATTGCAATTTCTTTCCTAAACTTGTGGAACAGACTAAAAAAAATGTTGCTATTACTTATTAAGACAATAAAATTTGTAGAAGTGTCCATGCTCTGACTATAGGGGGAAAAACATAGAGAGATAATTATAATAATCTTGACTTTTAAGTCTTTATCATCTTAAATTGTGCCAACAAATAAAGAAATAATACTAAGACAACATTGTAAGAACATAGAATAAGTTGAACCCAAATTAAATTGATTCATCATAAAATTTAATAATTTACCTAATGTTGTCATCATCATACAGCTTTTGAATGTATTCAATATTCAAGATCTAAAATTTACAATTTCAAACACTTGTATTTTATCTATAAAATAGAATTATTATTTTTTTTAAAAAAAGTGTTTAACCTTTCAAAATATGCACAGTAAAAAAAAACATAATCAATAACAAAAATAACTACTAGAAATACATTAAAAATCTTGCATTTAACACAATAACTTAGAGTATTTTATAATGCATTTGTTTATTAAAATCGTCACTATCTCATTTCTCATAGATCAACTCCACTCATGTGTCACGGACTTAGAGCAAGCGGCGGGACATGACTCATAGCTACCTATATTCTAAGTCAAACCCTCAGAATCATAACTAAATTTATTTATATTAAAAAAATCCACTTAAAGCATAAAGATATTAAACATTTTATTTTTCAAAATGTTTCAATGCAATCTTTCAGTATCTCTTTGTCCATCTCATCAACTTAACTTTAAGAGACATGACTCGACAATTTAGTGGTGGTAAATAGACGGAATAAATTAAATTTGGGTGGGTTAAAAATTGATCAATATAAAATGAATAATAATTAAATTCATAAATATTTCATATGGGTAGAAATGGATTAATAATAAATGGATTGGGTAAACTACAAATTTAATCATATTTTCATGTGTAAAGAGTACTTCATTTTAAACTAATGAAACTATCCGTGCTTCGCGCTTACAGCAGAAATTACTATTTATAAAAAAAATATTATAACGAAGTAGTATGAAATATTAATATTCAAGTCAACGACATAAAAGACAATGTAAATCTTTGCCTTCATCTTGAACATGATATCTCTTTTCAAGTGTTTTTTCAATATGCTAAATAGATATTATAGTAACAATGGCCAAACTAAGTCATTATTTAATCCAATTTATCAAAATAATATATTTTTATTTTTTTACAAATCTAGTATAAATGTACTTCATGGTAACGTATTAGGATATTTTTATTCTAAAATTTTAATGGACAAAAAGCTGACGGGGCTGACGACGTTAATGAATAAACGTGACTGTGGATAACGTTTTATGTATAAAACGTTACTCACAAGTACGTTTATGGAGAATCCAATCACATGTCCCTGCCTCCAATCCTGCAAAAGGTGAAATCAAATCATGTACTGTAAAACGTTACTTTGAGTAACGTTTTACACCTTAAATGTTATTATGAGTAACGTTTCTTAAGAATCCAATCACAGGTCTTCAAATCCTGCAAATTTAGAATCTAATTCTGCGTATTTAGCTATAAAACGTTACTCATAGTAACGTTTTACCTTAAAAGCGTGACTATTGGTTACAACACTCTGTTGAAGTCATATTCTTCCATTTTTCAAACTGACCAAAGTGACTATAGATAAATGTTGTAATATTTTGCATGTCCAACATAATTCAGCAAAACTTTAACTTGTGTAGCCCATGTTAAAATAATCACAAAACTTCATCAGGTATGAATTAAAAAAGTCAAGTTTATCATATTTTGTTAAATTCTTACTATAACTTTAAAATTGTTTTTCTAATTTATTAATATTATTTAAAAAAATTATCTTATTTTTATGTGTAGGATAAAGATGACGAGCTTTGAATATAATGTGATGGTTGCTTTGTATTGGGGTGGCGAAATAATTACGGATATGAACGGATTTAGGTATACTGAATGTGGTAGAACGATTATTAACATGTCTACCTCAACTAACTATGTTGAATTGGTTGAATTGTTGCATGAGAAAATGGAAACAAATAGTGAAAATATTCATATGGATATTTCTGGAAAATATCCATGTTCAATTCAAGGTAATAATACAAGGTTCATTGAGTTTAAAATTGAGAATGACCAATTTTTGTTACAATTTCTTTTCATACCTCAAAATTTTGCAGATAAGATTGATATAAATGTTTTGGAGATGTATGTAAAGACCAAATCAACATATCAAAATGTTGTATTTCAAGTTAGTGGTCATCATGGTTATCACATGAATTTATTAACTCAAAATTATGGATTACCACGGCCAATCAACCTAATTTTGTAGAATCGGTTGTTCAATCACCATTCCAACAATTGTTGATGCATGATCATCAATCATTTGGTGAAGGCTCAAGTAGTCAAATGCATATTGATAATAGTTACAGGGAATATGATGCCAGGTAAACAACAAATCTATTTTTACTGAATTTCAGTGTCACAAGTTAATAAGATAATTTTTATTGTCAGCATACACAAATTATCTCTTATTGATAGAAGAAATACCTTCTAGAGTATAAATTATTGCTTTTAAAATAAACTTCTATATTTATATTTTTGCTAAAATTTGACTAATATTTTACAGAGACAATGATATCAACATTGATCTATATAATGATGTAAATGCTGAAATTAGTGATGAAAGTTCGGAGGAAGATGAACCTCCAAAAGATGGTGATGAAAGTGAACCTGATGAAAATATCGATGATATTAGAGATTTTTCTCAAAATGGTGTAAATCTTCACAATCATGATCAGGGTGTGTCTCATGAACATACCCTATTTCAGGACATTAGAGAATGAGGAAGACATTTTCATGTCTACATGTGAATCTGAGATAGAATATTGTTCAGTTTGGTCTGAGGAAGCATAAAAAGATTTGAAAAAAGGTTGTTTTTTAGTAGTAAAGAAAAGTTTAAACGGGCTGTAACGATTTGGAGTTTGCACAAAAATAAGGAGTTCAAAGTGGTAACATCTACCAAAAGTCTATGGGTTGTGAGATGTATGTTTTCTAATTTATTGGGTTGCTTGTGGTTTCTTCGAGGATAAAAAGTTGGAGATAGCCTTTGGAAGATTGGAAAATATATTGAAAATCATATATGTGAGACTGAAGGGCTTTCTAGCGGCCACGCCAATCTAAATACCAATTTGATTTCATAACTATTTCTAAATCAAATTAGAAAAAATCCTAAGTACTTGGTGGTAGATGTCATTTCAAAGATTCACGAAATATTTGGTCATCAAGTGACATACAGAAAAGGGTGGCTTGAACGTCAACGTGCATTTGAATTGGTGTATGGTGACTTTGAGAAATCATTTAGTGACTTACCTAAATTTTTTGCAGTTTTTCAACACTTTAACCATGAAACAATTATGGAATGGAAACACCAAGAGTCTATGAGTTCATCGGAGGTAAAAACTTTTAAACTTGTATGTTGGGCTTTCAAGCCATGCATTGATGGATTCCAAACATTTTGCCCAGTTATTTCAGTAGATGAAACACATATTTATGGAAAAGATAAGATTAAATTATTAATTGTTGTTGAAATTGATGGAAATGATAACATTCTCCCTTTAGAGTTTGCTATTGTAGACAGAGTCAAAAGAGGCATGAAAATGGTTTTTTAGAAATTTGAGTGCACATGTCATAAAAAGTAAACAAGATGTATGTGTTATATCTGATAGGGCAAAAGGAATCTTGACTAGTTTGCAGGAGTTGCAGCGATTTCAAGAGCCTCGAGCCTTCCATCGATTTTGCACAAGACATCTGAAGAGCAACTTTCAATCTAAATTTCCAAACAAGTACCTCAGCAGATTGATGTGGAGGGCTGCTTCAGCCCATCAAGTGAGGAAGTTTGAGTCCTTAATGTGGCAAATTAAAGAAGAAAATCTCGAAGCACATGAATACCTCATGGAAATTCCCTTGGACAAATGGACTGTTAGTCATGATGATGGAAAACAATGGGGAGTGTTGATAACAAATCTTTCAGAGTCGTTCAATGGAGTGTTGAAAAAAGCACGAGGTTTCGCTGTCACTGTTATGGTTACACTTTCATTGGAGAAAACTATTGAACGGTATGCACGTAGGTTTCAAAAAGCACACCAACTTGCAGAACAAAATAAATTATGGACTGAGAGGTTCAAAATAAAGTGGGAGAAGAATTATGAAAGTTCAAAAAGGCACTTTGTTTTTTATTGAAATATACCCACAGGGGTATATGAGGTTAGATGTATACAGGTTGATGGTACCGATGGTAACCCTCATTGTGTTTCACTGAATAAAAGAAAATGTGATTACGGAAAGTGGGTTAATTTGCAATTTCCATGTTCACATGTCATGAAGGTAACTGATAGAATGGGAGGGCTAGCTAGAAATTTTGTTAGCGAGCATTTCATAATAGAGAATTATGTTGCAACATATTCTGGGTCATTCTCACCAGTTGGTCATGAGGCATATTGGCCATTTCCAAGTTTTGCTATTAGAAGTAATGAATTCTATCGTCGTCCTAATTGGCCAAGGACAACTAGAATACATAATAAAATGGATGTAAATAATCATTATGTACCTCATCTCTTCTATAATCGGCTTGTACATTAATCCTACCAGCCTCGTGCACATATGTCAAACACTTTTCTCCTTCATTCAGGACCATTGCACGAAATATGTATAAATCCTTCATTGATGGCTGATCACCAAGTGCTTTTGCTCTATCAACCATGGAATGAATATGACGCACCTACGCAACAATTATTTTTTTTCTTACAAACATTTTCCATTCTTTTTTCTAACAAATGTTCAAACAAAAATCAGTCTGAACCACTTATAATATTTTTTAAGAAAAAACAGAGGTAACAATTTTCCAAGTCACAGTTTTCGAGAAGAAGTAATATTATCCTCAAAAGATAAATCACAAACACACCAAATCTAATACATACCATTGTTTCATATGCATAACCTTATTGTTGTTGAGGGCGCTGAGTAGGATTACCGATAACAAGACGAGTAATGCATCTAAACCAAATAAGGTAAGGGTCGTCATATCGAAGTGGTTCACGATTGACCGGAGCATCACAAATATATTCAAGTCGTTGGTTCCAAAGAGGCAACCATTGAGCATGCTCCAAATTCCAATTTGTATTTGGTCTGCCCCTACGATCATGGTGAAAATGTGTGGCATCAAATAGAAATGGAGTCGGTATCGTTTGTTTTAATCCAAATTGCCTCATAACTCGATCAAGAAAGTGAACCTCGACGATATCCTAACAAAAATTGGTGCTTTTACACGCCATATGTCTCATCCAATTTGACAATAATCAGGAAGACTCTCAATCAAGTCATCCAAATAAGGTTCCCAAATAAACTACATAAAGAAAAATAAATGAGTTTCAACTACAATATATACATAATTTTTTAAAAAGAAAAATGGTATACCATCATACCTGAACCTCTGTCATGGAATCAAGTGCATCCCTAAAAACTTCCAACACATGTTTAGTGGTTTCAGTCCAACTAAAATGTGCAAACCATCGTGTAGCACATGGACCCCTAGGTAAACAAGCAAGAAAATTATTTTTGGTGTCCCTTTGTGCTATTACCTGAGGTCTGAGGACAGTAACTCTCTCCCATGCCCAAATCTAAACATTATATATAAATATATAATTATGAGATTATAAACTAGAAGAAATATTTATAAAGGAATTGATGTAGTTATTAAGTATACCTGAAGTAGTGGTAGAAATTCAGCTATCTCGTTTTGGTTACTCTATGAGGCCTTACAAAAAAAGCGATACAAGCACACTAAGGTCGCACTACCCCAACTATAAGAGCTAACTACATTGATATCCTCGAGCATAGAAGATACATAATTTTTAAATAGTTGTCAGATGTATATGCCATCATCATACCAGCAATCGTCCAAAACATGTAACATCTAGCCATTTGATCGATCATATTAAATAGTTGTCAGATGTATCTGCCATCATCATACCAGCAATCATCCAAAACATGTAACATCTAGCCATTTGATCGATCATATCTTGTGTTGCCAAGTCAGGTAACTATAGTTGCTCGAGCATATGCGCACTAAGTGCCGTTACCTTGAGGCTGCTACGCTTAAAGTCTTGAGGACGTGGAATAAAACCTAACAATCTTTCACAAATATTTTGTCAGCCCCCTATGGTCCTTATCGACTCATCACCAAGTATCGGATCACCGTTCACAGGTAAGCCATATAACACCTCTACATCTTGCAAGGTGATTGTCGCCTCACCCATCCTAAAGTGAAATGTATGAGTCTCAGGACGCCATCTCTCTACTAGTGAAGTAATCAAGCTACGATCAATAGAAGGTCGATTTGATCTATAAACACCATATAATCCTGATAATTCAATCATTTCTAAGATTCGTGGATGAGTGACATATTTCTTTACGAGGTCCCAAAATTTTCTATCACACCTCCTCGTATTTAAAATCATGTTAACACTTCCATCCATATATCCCGTGACCTATGGGTAAGTTGTTGAGTTAATACCGATGGTTCAAGTGGACCGGGATTCAATTGGTATGCACTATAACCAGTCATATACGTATCTATTAAACTGAAAAATTCATATGAAAGTAAATTAAATATTAATGTTAGTCCCAAAAATCAAAATAATGTACTGTCACTTAATGTTTCATCAGAAATTTGGAAAACGAATTCAATTTTAGTAGAGGCGCATTGCAGGTCAATCTGTTATAGTCTTCCCTTCCATTTTCATGTGAACATTTTTTTCATTGTTTCTCTTTGCATCAACAGGATGCATGAATTCAAAAAAGAAAAAAACTAAACATACATATTAGAATTTCTTGAGTGATTATTCTATATAACCAAAACGATATAAATACGAGAAGATCAAAATTCTAAAATTCAAGCATTTCATCTACTAATTTGTAAGGATAAAAAAAAACCTCAAGGCTCTAACACATAAAAATTAACTTGAATCCAAGCTTTCAAGAAGATATATAGTCGTAATTTATCCTGAAATTCGATATAACAAGAAATCCCCAAAATTGATTTGGAAATACTACAATTACCGTTTATCCAGCAATGAGGTTTTCACCCATTCATTGTCTTTCTGTTCTTTCACGCCTCCACTTTGACCACAAACTATCGTCGGGAATGGAGTTATGGGTTTTCAGTCGCCGTTGCCAAATTTTTGTTTACAATGAAATGGGTTATGGGTTTCAATCGCCACTGCCAAGTTTTTGTTTACAGTGAAATGGGTGAAAGGGTTTAGAAGCCAGCCAAAGATAATGGAAAATTAAAGTTAAAGAAAATAAAAAACGACGTCGTCTGGTGAAAGTGGTGGGCCGTGTCACATTTAATCTAAAATCGTTACTGCCAGTAACGTATATTAACTAAACGGCGTTAATATTTTTTAAAATTAAATAAAGCCTAAAACGTTAGCATAAAGTACGTTTATACTATTTTTGTAAAAAAAAAGTAAAAACATATTAGTTAGGTGAATTGATTTTTAAAATAGCTCATTTTGGTCAAAAATTCAGATATTATATGCAAATGGTAGACCAAACAATTTAGAGTGCATAAATGGCTAAGTAAATGAAATAAGAGGTCATATTTGAAATAACAATTTATGTATTAAGTTGAAAACAATATATCCATAAAGTACGTTTATACTATTTTTATTAAAAAAAAGTAAAAACATATTAGTTAGGGGAATTGATTTTTAAAATAGCTCAGTTTGGTCAAAAATTCAGATATTATATGCAAATGGTAGACCAAACAATTTAGAGTGCATAAATGGCTAAGTAAATGAAATAAGAGGTCATATTTGAAATAACAATTTATGTATTAAGTTGAAAACAATATATCCATAAAGTACGTTTATACTATTTTTATTAAAAAAAAGTAAAAACATATTAGTTAGGGGAATTGATTTTTAAAATAGCTCAGTTTGGTCAAAAATTCAGATATTATATGCAAATGGTAGACCAAACAATTTAGAGTGCATAAATGGCTAAGTAAATGAAATAAGAGGTCATATTTGAAATAACAATTTATGTATTAAGTTGAAAACAATATATCCATAAAGTACGTTTATACTATTTTTATTAAAAAAAAGTAAAAACATATTAGTTAGGGGAATTGATTTTTAAAATAGCTCAGTTTGGTCAAAAATTCAGATATTATATGCAAATGGTAGACCAAACAATTTAGAGTGCATAAATGGCTAAGTAAATGAAATAAGAGGTCATATTTGAAATAACAATTTATGTATTAAGTTGAAAACAATATATCCATAAAGTACGTTTATACTATTTTTATTAAAAAAAAGTAAAAACATATTAGTTAGGGGAATTGATTTTTAAAATAGCTCAGTTTGGTCAAAAATTCAGATATTATATGCAAATGGTAGACCAAACAATTTAGAGTGCATAAATGGCTAAGTAAATGAAATAAGAGGTCATATTTGAAATAACAATTTATGTATTAAGTTGAAAACAATATATCCATAAAGTACGTTTATACTATTTTTATTAAAAAAAAGTAAAAACATATTAGTTAGGGGAATTGATTTTTAAAATAGCTCAGTTTGGTCAAAAATTCAGATATTATATGCAAATGGTAGACCAAACAATTTAGAGTGCATAAATGGCTAAGTAAATGAAATAAGAGGTCATATTTGAAATAACAATTTATGTATTAAGTTGAAAACAATATATCCATAAAGTACGTTTATACTATTTTTATTAAAAAAAAGTAAAAACATATTAGTTAGGGGAATTGATTTTTAAAATAGCTCAGTTTGGTCAAAAATTCAGATATTATATGCAAATGGTAGACCAAACAATTTAGAGTGCATAAATGGCTAAGTAAATGAAATAAGAGGTCATATTTGAAATAACAATTTATGTATTAAGTTGAAAACAATATATCCATAAAGTACGTTTATACTATTTTTATTAAAAAAAAGTAAAAACATATTAGTTAGGGGAATTGATTTTTAAAATAGCTCAGTTTGGTCAAAAATTCAGATATTATATGCAAATGGTAGACCAAACAATTTAGAGTGCATAAATGGCTAAGTAAATGAAATAAGAGGTCATATTTGAAATAACAATTTATGTATTAAGTTGAAAACAATATATCCATAAAGTACGTTTATACTATTTTTATTAAAAAAAAGTAAAAACATATTAGTTAGGGGAATTGATTTTTAAAATAGCTCAGTTTGGTCAAAAATTCAGATATTATATGCAAATGGTAGACCAAACAATTTAGAGTGCATAAATGGCTAAGTAAATGAAATAAGAGGTCATATTTGAAATAACAATTTATGTATTAAGTTGAAAACAATATATCCATAAAGTACGTTTATACTATTTTTATTAAAAAAAAGTAAAAACATATTAGTTAGGGGAATTGATTTTTAAAATAGCTCAGTTTGGTCAAAAATTCAGATATTATATGCAAATGGTAGACCAAACAATTTAGAGTGCATAAATGGCTAAGTAAATGAAATAAGAGGTCATATTTGAAATAACAATTTATGTATTAAGTTGAAAACAATATATCCATAAAGTACGTTTATACTATTTTTATTAAAAAAAAGTAAAAACATATTAGTTAGGTGAATTGATTTTTAAAATAGCTCAGTTTGGTCAAAAATTCAGATATTATATGCAAATGGTAGACCAAACAATTTAGAGTGCATAAATGGCTAAGTAAATGAAATAAGAGGTCATATTTGAAATAACAATTTATGTATTAAGTTGAAAACAATATATCCATAAAGTACGTTTATACTATTTTTATATAAAAAAAAAAGTAAAAACATATTAGTTAGGTGAATGGATTTTTAAAATAGTTCATTTTGGTCAAAAATTCAGATATTATATGCAAATGGTAGACCAAACAATTTAGAGTGCATAAATGGCTAAGTAAATGAAATAAGAGGTCATATTTGAAATAACAATTTATGTATTAAGTTGAAAACAATATATTTTGTTTAAATTTCATCTATAATTTGAGTACTTGATCATTTATGAAAGGGAACTTTCGTATATAGTCACTCAATAATAACTTAATTACACTTTATAGTTATAGTTTGCTAATTACAATTCGTAGCTACATGTTATGAGGAGAAAAGTGACGAGCGAGATAGGCGAGCGAGAAAGGCCGGAGAATGGAGAGAGGCTAATTGTACTTGTATATATGTCATATAATTGTGTGTGTGTGTGTGTGTGTATATATATATATATATATATATAAAATTTGTATTTCTATATGTATAAAAGAGGACAAAGGACATACTTAAAACTAAAATTAAGTCGCGAGCCATAATTAATTCAAACTATAGCTATTTTAGCTAATTAATTAGTATATGTTTGCTTTTCTGCTTAATTTTTCCTTTATGAAAATTACTTTTGCTATTTTAAAAAGTTTTTGAACCTGTACGTTCAGTCTTTATTATCACATTTCTTTACTACATCAAACAATTTTTTTTTAAAATAATAAAAATAAAACAAACATGAGTTATCAATAATATTTAAGAGCAGAAGTTATAATGAAGATAAGAGACATGAGTTATTATAACTTTAACATATAATTTTTTAGGACATTAAATACATTAATCGTTATGCATTTATTTTATTTGTAAGAATAAATATATTTACCGAGAAATATAAGGGGTAAAATCATAATAATATGAAAAAAGATAAATAACATGATTGCATAAGATACATGCATAATACATAAATATGATCCTTAAGTTGGCTTCAGTTGACAACTATGACCTCCAACTTTAACTGTGCACAAGTAGACACTTAAATATATATGTATAAAATTGAATATGTACACACATAAGTGTATAGTTGTGTCTGCTTGTGCACACCCAAAGTTAAAGGTTATAGTTGTCCGCTGACACCAATTCAAGGGTCATGTTTATGTATTATGCCTAAGATACGTGTTACAATCTCAAAGACCATAATTAAATAATATATAGACATAGATATTCATAATTATGTAGCTAATACATATAAAAATAACCTATATTACTATATTCACAAAGTAATAAAAATGAGGGGAAAAAACTTCTAAATACATTTCAGACAAGAAAAGAATTAGCGACAAAAACAAATTGTTATATGTGTAAACGAATAAACAATGACAACATATAATAATTTATTCCGTCTTTGATTTTCTTTGTGAGAAAAATTAAAATATAACTTATTCTAATAATTCTTTTGATTGAAATAGGATAATTATATCAATTATGTTTATTGTATAAAGTAGGATTATAGAGGACAAAATGACTAATATTGTCAATCTGTGTAGCTAAGATACTATTACAAGCCAAAGTTGAAACTTTTTTTTAATAATAAAAGTAATTTCTAATTATGTTTCAAAAAAACATTCTTCTAAGTCTTCCTTTGTAAGTAGATCCACCACCATGTTTCACTTTTTAAAGTTATGTCAAAAGCTCTTTTTATATGCTATCAATTATTTTTAACACAATTACCAATATATAAAAATATATTATTTAATTATAATAATATAAAGGTATTGTTAATATGATATTGTTCTATGTATGGTATTTATAGTATTTATAGTCTTATCATGCCAAATAAAAAAATATTTACATCGAAAAGGAAAAGAAATCTAAACCACAATTGTAAGTTATGAAATTATTAACACTAAAATTTAAAGGGTATGAGTTGTGAGTAATTACTCTTTATGAATATATAACTAGTAAAACTATCTGCAGGGGTAGCTCTAACAAATCGGTGGTCTAAAGTCAAATTCGAATAGAGGCCTTAAATTATATTTTTTTAATGAAGTTTATTATAGTCAATTATTTAATTTTTCTTGAGACATAGTACTCATCAGTGTTTTAAAAGGTGGGGACGTGAAGGGAGACATTTACACAATACAGAGCGAGACGTAAGCCTCGAGATAGGGGCATAAAACCCATGGATCTACGGGGCGTAATCTCATGTATATTTAATTTTATAGTTTTATAACTATTAAAATAAGCAAAGGAAAATCTTTCAATGATTTTACAAATAATTTGGTTATACATAACCTATAATATATAGTAATTATATTATGATTTTTATTTGAGATAAGTATTAATAATCATAACAAAGAAAAAAAAGTATTATTATTACTATTTGAGAAATATTATTACGTACACTAACAATAAAAAATATAATCTAAAGCAAAAAAGTTATAAATAAAATTAAAAACGTTTGGGCCTAAGTTTTTTAGGCTCGGGAATTACGTCTTTATGATCGAGACTTACATCTCAAATTTTAGAAGATATATCTTATAGATCTACGTCTTTAATTTATGCCCGGAGCGTTTTTGGTACGCCCCGCTCCGGGACTCGCCCCGAGACTCTATTCGAAAATGTTTTTGAAAACACTGTTACTCATATTTTTTAAGAAAGATATGTATAACCTATTATTTTTTGAAAAACAATAAAAAAAATGAGGCCCCTCAAATTTTGGGGCCAAAGGCGGTTGCTTTTTTTTCAAAAGGTGTAGAGCCGTCACTGACTACCCCTGCCTCACGTAAGAATTTAATATTACAGAATTTATAAAATAATACTTAAAATCTATTCGTCATTAGAATTAAAACACTATATTATCTTACATGCAAGATAACATAGACGAACATTAATATGCAAAGGAAAATGATAATTGTAACATCTTATCATTTACCTTTCAATCAAACATATTTAATTTGATTTATAATTTATCCTTTTGCTTCTTGGGAGTTCTATTATTTGATTTTTTGGAGAATCAAATGAACATCAACTTGAAATTTTACATTTTCTAATAAATAAATAATCGTTGTTGAAGGGTTAAATAAATTTTAAAAGGTTGAAAAAAGTGAATGTATATTCTAATTTTAATGTGTAGAAAGTTCAATCATACATTTTGCTTTACATATATCATTTTAAAGTTCCCCCATCTAAATGTATCATATGAAATTATTAAAATGGAAAATCAAACGAAGAATGTATCATACTGGACAACAATTCAACTTATTATATATACTTGAAAGAGAAAAATATTATATAAAAACTATTCAGTGTGTTTGGGTGTTTTTTAAAATCAGCATACCAAAGTGATGAAGTTCAGTTTGAAACTATACACTCCTATTTCAATTGCAGTGTCGAGAAACACATATATTACTTCAAAAAAAAATATTTACAACTTGCAGTAAATTTGAGAATCTATCCACGCTTCATATTAAATATGAGCAATTAATTTATTGGGTAGTTATATATGTCTTTGGGATTAAAAGAGTAGTCATATTCCTCTATAGGTCATCCACACCACATCCTTGAAGTCATGTCTAAAGTTTATTAATTCTTGTCTTCTTTTCCTGATTCACTTTGCACATTAAGGCACAATAAGGTTTTTAAGATTTTTATGTCCTTACAATGACATACCAAATTTGAATTATGTCTCCAAGAGATGGTTGTATAGATTTTTAAGGGATATTTTTTTATTGTACCTTCAACAATTTCAGTAGAGAAGACTTGTTTGAAACTTATGACAACAACTTTGCAGAAACATAATGCCACGATCCAAGCCTACACCTTGAACGTGGACGGCACTCGAGATCCATTGTTGGTCCCCTTCGAACCTTCATCTTGGTTACCTACAAACAGAAGACTATTCAGGCATACATAAGCATTAAATTGAAAGAAATGCTTAAAAATAGTTTAGTGAATCTTAAAATTTCCCTGAATATACTGAGTATGAAATATAAGTTTTAAAAAAAGTATTTTAGACTGAAAGACTCTCCAATATTGTGTATCTATGAAGCCTCTACTATAAAAAGATGAGTGTTGGGACAAGACTCACGACTCCTCAAAAGAACTATTACTAGCAACATACATAATTGGAGTCCTTCGAAAGTAAGGAGGCCTCACTCGAAAGCTGATGAGCAGATGAAGTGTTCTAAACAAACTCTTGTTAAGGTACCTAAGAACTTGTATTTGCATAATTGAATGATGCAAGTTAAATAAAATCAGTACATTAAATGTAAGAAGGTGTAATATAGTTGAATAAAAAATAACTGAATAAAAGGACTACTATATATATAGATATATACTCAACTGAATATAAAGAAATAAAGAGGTGAAATCATTTTAAACTTTACAAAAATACTTACCCATATCGGAACTCAACATATTAAGTGACATAATAAAAATATACTTTTAACTCTATCTGGGAGATTCTTTAATTGATAACCATCACTATGATCTACGACTGCCAGAATTGTCCTATACTTTGTCGGGGTATAAAACACCTCAACTAAGTGGATCCACTAAACTCTTCCTGAAGGAACTTAGGATTCATGTAAAATGTATGATCTTGTACCTATACATACATGGTCTATAAGGAATGTGTGTTGTCTGAACTCATTCTCATATCGGTGCTCAATGTTAAAAGATATGTGTATCCTTTATTTTTCACTAGTACTTTTTCCTGCATATTTTTTTTCTACTAAGATTTTAACAAGACATATTATCCATGGACATCTGTAAGGGGTCTGACCCGGTTACTCGACATGGTACGGTTACAACAAAGTTAGCATGAATGACTTTGTTAAGGGCTTAGATGAGGATAAAATTAATTATGTGAGCGGAGTGTTAACATGGCTTAGAGAAGTCAAACAAAGTTAGGAAGGCAATTTCATGATATGACATGGACGCTGGCAAGGCAGCAGACCATGGCATTGCATGAGTGCTGGCCGACCTCGATTGTGGACAAAGTTTGACATGTGAAAAACACATGGTCTGATCAAGTACGAAAAAATTAAGCTGAAATAAATTAAAGCATAGAAAAATATGAATGAAACTCAACAAGAAAGAAATGAATGACACGAGTGAGTTAAAAGTTAGCATGACCAAGAAAAACACAGGCAAGGCAACGGCAGGGCGTTGGCAGTGCGCAGACATAAAAAATGGGCGGATGATTCGGGTGGACTTTGATCAAACAATAACTATACAACATTTAGAAATTGCATTGAAGCCAAAAATATAGATGGAAATGACAACAAATGTGTGAAATTCAATCAACCATTAGTCACATGTCAAGCACATGCAGCGACGATTACCTTTTTATAACCGCTTGTGTCCAGATTCATTGTAACTTGTATGATTTTTGAATTCAAAATTTGAATGCTCTTATCAGTTAGGGATGTCAAATAAAGTTTAGTTTAGTGTCTATGGTCATGACAAGTGTAAAGCATGTGTTAGAAAGCTATGCAATATAAAACACAAGGCTGCCACATGGTCTATAAATGTGCAGTCTTAGTGTTGAACGAAATGAGAGAGTCAAAGAGAAAAGAATTAAGTCTTGAATTTCACTAGACACTTAGAGAAAAACGTGAGGCTTTTGAATGGTGTCAAAGGCAGAAACCAACTTGTGATTGTGCCTCAAGTTGAAGTTGAAGTTAGGATAAAATTGTTATCCTAACGAGTGAGATCCCTTCTATTATTTTGATTATTAATATGAAGGTTGGGTTTACCTGTAGTTCTTGTGTGCATTTCATTATTAAGCATCGAAAATTATTCTAAAGCAAAGCACAAACAATATTGAACATTATGCAGAATATGCTGCGAACAGGTCGAATCAAGAGTTGGACTTGACTGCCGCATAGTGGGTTAACCTCTGACACTGAATTTAGATGAAGTAATGTACCAATATGACAACATCCAAGGGGAGAGTGTTATGAAATATTATGGTATGGATGTCCACTACACTAAGAAGTTAGTATGACTGATTATTTCCATTAGTTTCCTTCATTATGAAGATAACCTCCACCTTTATAATGATATGAATATCCACTACACTAAAAAATTATTATGACTAATTATCTCTATTACTTTCATCCATTATGAAGATAACCTCCTGAATATTATTATTGTAATCTTTCATCTCCATAACTTTCTCTATTATATTATATAATTTTAAAAAAAATATCTTCTTTATATTGTTTTTATTCTTAAGTTTAAAACTAAACACATATTTTTTTTAAAGATAAGAAATCATAATACTCCATTTAAAAAAGAATGATATTATTATTTTTTTAACTGTTTAAAAAAGAATGACGCCTTTCCTTTTTTGACAACAGTTTAATTTTAGCTTTCCACGTGACATGCTTAAAACTATAAAATTAAAAGATATTTTAGTATATTTAACATAACTTTAATTTTGAGTCATAAAATTAAAAAATTCTTTATTTTATTAAATTACGTTCCAATTAAACTAAGTATCTTTTTTTAAAAGCAGTGAGTATTAAGGAGAAAATCTCTTTTGGTATTCTTTTGGCTCTAAGTTTTGAAATGTTGAAAAAATGAGCAGGGCAGAAAAGGTGTGTCTTTCTTTGTTAAGCTACTGCAAAACACTTGTAAACCTCAACCAAATCCACGCCTTCGTTTACAAATCCGGCCTTGAGACCAACCCACTAATCGCCGGAAAACTCCTAATACTTGGTGCCCTGCAAATTTCTGATGCTATTGATTACGCTCGCCGTCTGCTCATACACTATCCAAACCCAGATGTGTTCATGTACAACACCCTCATCCGAGGTGAATCCGAGTCAGACTCACCCAAGAATTCAGTCAGCACATTCATTTACATGCTACGACAATCATATTCTCCTCCTGATAGTTTCTCCTTTGCTTTTGTACTCAAAGCAGCGGCTAATTTACGGTGTTTAACAACTGGGTTTCAGCTGCATTGTCAAGCTATGACTCGTGGGCTTGACACCCATCTCTTTGTTGGGACTACAATTATTAGTATGTATGCGGAATGTGGGTTTGTTGAGTTTGCTTGGAAGGTGTTTGTTCAAATACCTCAACCAAATGTTGTGGCGTGGAATGCAATACTTACAGCGTATCTTCGAGGGAGTGATGTAAGTGGTGCAGATAAAGTGTTTGGTTTAATGCCGTTTAGGAATTTGACTACTTGGAATGTGATGCTGGCAGGGTATACTAAAGCAGGGGAGCTTGAACGTGCACAGGGGTTGTTCTTGCAGATGCCAAGTAGAGATGATATTTCTTGGAGTACTATGATCGTTGGATTTTCTCATAATGGTTGCTTTGATGAGGCGATTCGGGTATTCAGGGAGTTGGTTGGGAGTGAAAGTAAGCCCAATGAAGTGAGCTTGACGGGTGCTTTATCTGCGTGTGCTCAAGCTGGGGCGTTTAAGTTTGGGATGGTATTACATGCATATATAGAGAAAGTGGGGTTGGTTTGGATAACTTCTGTGAACAATGCACTCTTGGATACCTACTCCAAGTGTGGAAATGTGTTGATGGCTCGTCTTGTCTTTGAGAGAATGCTTGGGAAGAAAACCATCGTTTCTTGGACTTCTATGATCGCAGGGTTTGCAATGCAAGGATATGGTGAAGAGGTGATAAAATATTTTCATGAGATGGAAGAATCTGGGACCAGACCTGATGGGGTCACTTTTATTTCAGTACTTTATGCATGTAGTCATGCTGGTTTAGTTGAACAAGGTCATGAGCTATTCAGTAAAATGACAGAAATTTATGACATTGAACCAACTATTGAGCATTATGGTTGTATGGTTGATTTGTATGGTAGGGCTGGTCAGCTTCACAAGGCATATGATTTTGTGGTTCAAATGCCAGTTCCACCCAATGCAGTTATCTGGCGAACACTTCTTGGGGCTTGCAGTTTTTTTGGTGACATTGAAATGGCTGAGCAAGTCAAGGAAAGACTCTCTGAGCGGGATCCAGACAATTCTGGTGACCATGTTTTGCTGTCCAACATTTATGCATTTGCAGGGAAATGGAAGGATGTTGCCATGGTGAGGAGATCAATGACTGAGAAAAATTTGAAGAAAATACCAGGTTGGAGCACGATTGAAATAGACAAGGTCATGTACAATTTTGTAGCAGGTGATAAACGAAATGAGATTACTGAAGAAGCTTATAATAAGCTAAGTGAGATAATGTTAAAACTTAAAGTAAAAGGTGGTTATATTCCAGAGGTAGGCAGTGTTTTGCATGATATAGAAGAGGAAGAAAAGGAAGATACTGTGTCTAAGCACAGCGAGAAACTTGCTGTTGCTTTTGGTATGACAAGGTTATGTAAGGGAAGCACCATACGAATTGTAAAGAATTTGAGGGTGTGCAAAGATTGTCATAGTTTTATGAAGTGGATATCTGAAGTCTATGGATTAGAGATTGTGGTTAGAGACCGAAGTAGGTTTCATTCTTTTAAAGAAAGTTTGTGCTCTTGCAGAGATTATTGGTGAGGGATGATTTATGGTCCAATTGAATTGGCAATGCTCTTATTTTCTGGATAAACATGTTGAGTGCAAACAGAAGACCCACATTTTGGATGACATGGAATCCTCCATGCTTGCCATAGAAATGAAAGAAAATGGAAAAGAAGTAGTCAAACATGTCTGTCAACTAATTGACTTGGAAAAGGCTACTGCATCAAGATCCTTACAGATCTTCTGGTATGTGATATCAGGACTCTGCTTATTTAATAACTAAAGCATAATGGCCCTGAACAATATTGCAAACTTAAATTT
>NC_028648.1:67878884-67891512 GCF_001406875.1 Solanum pennellii
TTTTGTATTGATGTGGAGCCAGGCACTCAGCCTATTTCCATTCCTCCTTATCGTATGGCACCGGCGGAATTGAAAGAGCTGAAGGAGCAGTTGCAGGATTTGTTGAGCAAAGGTTTTATTAGACCAAGTGTATCTCCTTGGGGTGCTCCAGTGTTATTTGTAAAGAAGAAAGATGGATCTATGCGTATGTGTATTGACTATCGGCAGTTGAACAAGGTAACCATCAAAAATAAGTATCCGATACCTCGTATTGATGATTTATTTGATCAGTTACAGGGTGCTTCAGTTTTCTCCGAAATTGACTTGAGATCTGGCTATCATCAGCTGAAGGTTAGGGCGGAGGATATCCCTAAGACGGCTTTTCGAACACGTTATGGTCATTAGGAGTTTTTGGTGATGTCTTTTGGATTGACTAATGCCCCAGCAGCTTTTATGGACCTGATGAATGGAGTGTTCAGACCGTATTTAGATTCCTTTGTTATTGTCTTCATAGATGATATATTGATATACTCACGCACTAAGGAGGAACACGAGCATCATTTGAGGATTGTTCTTGGGATCCTAAAGGAGAAGAAGCTTTATGCAAAGTTTTCAAAGTGTGAGTTTTGGCTTAGTTCGGTAGCATTCTTGGGACATGTAGTGTCCAAGGAGGGTATCATGGTGGATCCTAAGAAGATTGAGGCGGTTAGAGATTGGGTCAGACCTGCTTCAGTTACTGAGATTCGGAGTTTCTTGGGCCTTGCAGGTTATTACCGACGGTTTGTTGAGGGTTTCTCATCCATTGCATATCCATTAACTAGATTGACATAGAAGGAGGTGACTTCCAGTGGTCTGACGAATGTGAGGTTTGTTTCCAAAAGCTCAAGACTTTATTGACTACTGCTCCGATTTTGACCCTACCCGTGGAGGGAGAGGGTTTTGTCGTATATTGTGATGCTTCTCGGGTTGGTCTTGGTTGTGTGTTGATGCAGAAGGGAAGGGTGATAGCTTATGCTTCGAGGCAGTTAAAGGTTCATGAGAAGAACTACCCTATTCATGATTTAGAGTTGGCGGCTGTGGTGTTTGCATTAAAGATTTGGAGGCATTATCTTTATGGTGTGCATTGTGAGGTGTTCACGGATCATCGTAGTCTCCAGTATATATTCAATCAGAGGGATCTAAATTTGAGGCAGAGAAGATGGTTGGAGTTGCTCAAAGACTACGATATGACTATCCTTTATCACCCAGGCAAAGCAAATGTTGTAGCAGATGCCTTGAGTCGGAAGGCGGTAAGTATGGGTAGCCTAGCCATGTTACAGGTTGGTGAGCGTCCCCTAGCTAGGGATGTCCAATCCCTGGCCAATAGCTTTGTGAGGCTTGATATTTCAGAATCTGGTAAGGTATTGGCTTATATGGAGGCTAGGTCATCCTTGTTGGAGCAGATTCGGGCTCAACAGTTTGATGATGGTGATTTATGTAAGATTAGGGACAAGGTTTTAAAAGGAGAAGCCAAGGCTGCAATTCTTGATAGTGAGGGAGTTTTGAGGATTAAGGGTCGTATATGTGTTCCTCGTACAGGTGATTTGACTAGATTGATCATGGAGGAGGCTCATAGTTCGAGGTACTCTATTCATCCGGGGGCTACTAAGATGTATCGTGACTTGAAGCAACACTATTGGTGGTGTCGTATGAAGAGGGACATAGTAGATTTTGTATCTCGATGTTTGAATTGTCAGCAAGTGAAGTATGAACACCAAAAGCCTGGAGGTATGACTCAGAGGATGCCCATACCTGAGTGGAAGTGGGAGCGCATTGCTATGGACTTTGTGGTAGGGTTGCCACGTACCTTGGGTAAGTTTGATGCTATATGGGTCATCGTGGATCGACTGACTAAGTCTGCACACTTTGTACCAGTTCAGACTACCTATAACTCAGAAAGGTTAGCCAAGATTTATATTCGGGAGATAGTTCGGTTGCATGGGGTTCCTATATCTATTATTTCAGATCGTGGCACCCAATTTACATCTCATTTCTGGCGGTCTATGCAGAAAGAGTTGGGCACTCGGGTGGATCTTAGTACAGCCTTTCACCCTCAGACTGATGGTCAGTCTGAGCGGACTATTCAGGTTCTTGAGGACATGTTGCGGGCGTGTGTGATTGACTTTGGTGGTCAGTGGGATCAATTCTTGCCATTAGCGGAGTTTGCTTACAATAATAGTTATCATTCGAGCATTGAGATGGCACCATTTGAGGCTTTGTATGGTAGGAGATGTCGATCTCCAATTGGTTGGTTTGACGCATTTGAGGTTAGACCTTGGGGTACAGATTTGTTGAGGGAGTCCTTGGACAAGGTCAAGTTGATCCAAGATAGACTTCTCATGGCTCAGAGCAGGCAAAAGAGTTACGCAGATAGGAAGGTTCGTGATTTGGAGTTTATGGTTGGAGAGAGGGTTTTACTTAAGGTTTCACCCATGAAGGGTGTGATGAGATTTGGAAAGAAGGGCAAGTTGAGTCCAAGGTACATTGGTCCTTTCGAGGTTGTGGAGCGTATTGGTGAGGTGGCATATCAGTTGGCTTTGCCACCTGGGTTGTCAGGTGTCCATCCTGTATTTCATATTTCAATGCTTAAGAAGTATCATCAGGGTGGTGATCATGTGATTCAATGGGATTCAGTGTTACTTGATCAGAATTTGACTTTTGAGGAAGAGCCGATCACCATTTTGGATAGGCAAATTCGGAAGCTAAGGTCCAAAGAGATTGCTTCAGTAAAGGTTCAGTGGAAGCATCGTCCAGTGGAGGAGGCTACATGGGAGACAGAGTCAGACATGAGGAGTAAATATCCTCATCTTTTTGAGCGTTCAGGTTAGCTCTTTTCTTTTTCCGTTCGAGGACGAACGTTTGTTTAAGTGGTAGGTGATGTAACGACCCGCTAGGTCGTTTTGAGAACTAGGACTAGTTTGACTCCTTTTGAAAATTTAAAGGGGTATTTTTAAACTATTCGAAACTAAGAATATTTAGTTGATAAAAATTTTAGTGAAGAATTAATCTAGTTAATAGTTAGTGGGTCATATCCATAATTCATTTAATACCTTTTTACTTGACCCATTAATTGATTTAGGTTAGTGGGGTTAGTTTATTTATTTTACTTAATTAACATTAGAAGGGCAGAAAACAAAAGAGGTAGAAACTGATTTTTTTTGGGCAGCGTAGATTACAGAACAAAGAGGAACGAAGTAAAATATTGAAGGTAAAAGTTTTTCCTTAACCGATCTATATTCTGCATAAGCATGCATTAGTGGTAAAAATTGTTGGCGTGAAGAATCTGTTGATATCGTATTGTTTGTCGTAACTTTTTATTAAAAGAGATATAACTTTAGTAAAATTATTAGATTGAATTGAATGGATGTTTAGTTATTAAGAATTCCTAATGATTGCCATATATAGGAATATTTTTAAAGTTGAAATTTATATATAGTCGTAGTTGCAGATTTGAAAAAAAAAAAAAGAGGGTCGTTGGTCTATAATTTTCTCGTATTCATTATTATTAGTATATCTTTTTGGTATTAAAATGGTGGGGAGGGGAATGGAATCTCAAGCCAATCATTGGGCAATCATGCCAATGATTGGCAATTAAGAGAATGCCTTAAAAAAAAGGGAAAAGGAATTGGCAGGTTGCAGGGAATTGACGTTTAGGAAGAAAAAAAAAAGAAAAAGGAGAAGGTCGCGTTGGAGCAGTGAATTGTTGATTATTATTTTATACATATATAAAACTAAGATATTAGTTTGATATATTGAGATAGGTAATTAATTATTAGGTGTATATTATATAATTTAACATTGAATTCAAGGGGTATTGGGAGATGTTAAAGTTAATTTCTTGGCTTGAAATTTAGCAAGTATGAAAAATTTGGCATACCAATATATATCAAGATTGGGAGTTTGGTTAGAAATATGAGTGAGTTTAGCGTCTATGATAGACATATACTAATTTGAATGTCTACAAAAAATTTGCTTACTTATGAATATTGCATAATTGGTAGATTGGGAACGTTCCGAAACTTTGCGAAAAGGGAAGGAACTATCTTGAAGATTCGTGGCACGAGGTTCGGCTCTTAAGGTATGTTAAGACTTTTAGACTTGTTGAAGGACGTTTTCCTAATTAAAGATTAAAAATGAAAATAGACAAAGGGGTAAGGGCGAAAGATGGGGGTCTCGTATCAATGGTGTGACGGGCATTGGTACGATTACCGGTGTTATAAAACGGAAAATTACTACTATAGAATGTGAATTGTAATTTGAGAATGCCAAGCATATGGGCATTAGGTGATATATTATTGACTTGAATCCTTGTGTGATTGTGTTTTCTTTATTACACCTGTATAGTTGTGATAATCGAGGTGGTTATGTAGTATGTCGATATTTGACTGATTCGGGTGCATCATCATCCCCTTTATTGAAATAATATTGTGTACATGCATTGACATGAGATTGAGTATAAGTTGGGCACGTGGAGACCGTCCGTGCTGGGGATGGTGAGATGTTAAGATTGTAATTTGGGCACGTGGAGACCGTCCGTGCGAAAATTGTTTGATATTATGATAGTGCGTTGAGATCGTCCGCACAGACACGTGGAGATCGTCCGTGTCGGTATATGGACCTCGCGAGTCCCCCATGGGTCATGAACTCTCGATGTATTTCCGAGGAGTATCATGTATATACGGTTGAGTGAGTACTGGGTATTCTGAGACATATCATTACATGGTATCATATTGCATTGCATTTCATCCCATCATTCATTCTTGATGATTTTATGTTTCGTTTGGTGTTTGGAAAATACTTAATGTTGATTTCCTTTATTGATGAAACTTAAATAGTAAGTGTAATATATATATATATATATATATATATATATATGTATAATCTAAGAATTTATTTTCTTATATAACTCCCGTCACTACTTCTTCGTTGTCGGTCAATGAGACATACTGGGTACACGTGGTTTCGTACTCATACTACGCTTGTTGCACTCTTTGTGGTGCAGATTCGATTCCGAGTAGAAGCAAATCTCGTGGAGCAAATTGAGTCCGAGCTTGGAGTTGTGGTGAGCTGCTTGGCTGTTCCGTGGCCCACACCTCCCTCTATCTTTTATTTATTCTGTTATTAGTATTCAAACAGGATATCCCTTATGTTAGATTTTTCATTTAGTTTCAGACTTGCATCGAATTTTAGAAGCTCTTGTACTTAAGACACCAATTCTTGGGGTGATATATTTTAGCTTCCGCATTTCGTACTTATAAGGAACTCAATGTTGGAGATTCTTGCTAAATGTTAGTCTTTTTACTCATTTGTTGGTTTAGTTGGGTTAATATGTTGGGTTGGCTTACCTATTGGTTGGAAACATAGGTGCCATCACGACTTGCAAAAATTGGGTCGTGACAAAATGATTCATATATACTTGATAGATTGGAAAGGTTCAGAGGCATGGGAAAAGGAAAAGTATTGGAGAAGTAGTTTGCTTGACTTCAGTTCTCGGTGGAGGTAGGTTATGGTTTATGCTATTTGATAGTAAACTCTTAATATTGATTGATATGTATTGAATGATAATGTGAAGTTTACTATATACTTGATTGTGTGGTTGTGTGACTTGGTTGTGTATTATGTGATTGATCTGAAATTCTGAGATCGTAGAATTTATATTCTTGAATCCTTGTTATCGAAGTGATGCCTTGAATAAAAAAGGCTTGATGAAATATTATCAATGAATTGAAAGTTGTGATAACAAATGATAAATTAATGATATTATTGGATCGGAGTGTCACTTCCGACACGGTATAATTGGATCGGAGTGTCACGTTCCGACATGGTATAATTGGATCGGAGTGTCACGTTCCGACACAGTAACATTAAAGGATAAGGATATTGAATTAATTTAATGTACTCAATCTCAAAGAACTCATTTCTCAACGAACGTGGTGTAGAGGCATGAGTCCTCGTGTGTGCTTGATATTGTGGTTGATCACTTACTTGCTTCAGTTGTCACTTGTTCATGTTGTTTGTTTCTTCTCAAGTACTATAGTTGATTTTATACTATTATTCTTTGTGTATTAGCTACTATTTTGGGTTGACCGATGATATTAACTCAGTACATGTTGTCCCGTACTGATTTCTACTTGTGTTTTTCTTTGTTTTCCTTTTATTAAATGCAGCGAGTGTACCGATGACTTCAGATTTCCCTTAGCTCTAGCTAACCTCCTGAATATCAGGTCGCAGTGTGAGCTATTCATTTTAGCTCGTGTTGTATTCTCTCGGTCATGACATGTTGTCCTATAATTTCGGACACATACCATCCTATTCTTTTATTTTAGTGTATTTGATATTCTTAGACTTATTGGAGATTAGATGTCCTTGATGTGTTCACTTTCAGATTTTGGGAAATAATATTTAGTAACATTTGAGTTTCCGCGTTATGTTTGTATTTTGTAAGTTAGGTTAAATTGGTTGGTTCACCCACTTAGGAGGTTAAGTGTGCGTGCCACTCACGACTCATTTTGGATCGTGACAAACTTGGTATCAGAGAATTAGGTTCAGTGATCTTATCACACAAGGACAAGTCTAGTAGAGTCTTGCAGAACGGTACGGGGACGCCTTTACTTTTCTTCAAGAGGCTATAGGACTTTGGAAATTTCATTTCTTCTTTCTTTCGTGCAACTACTTTAATCCAATTGGTATCTAGGTGATACAAATTGGTATATGAATTTCTTCACTCTATTTCACATATGGTTAAACTAGACTATTAGAAGTTGAAATAGCAACAACAGAAAGAAAAAGAAATGTGTCCTAAGAAATAGGTATATTTTCTCAATTGATTACATGGCCTGTAATGACTAGTGATCAACATGATTTATTATATTAAGTTCATACAATTGAATTCTTTACTGGTATTGATTATGAAGATGTTTTTGCTTTCATTTTTGATTGTTTTGAGTTGTGCCATAAAATGAATATAGTGGAAAGGCTTAGTGTTAAGTTTTGACTTAATAGTTTTGGGGAGATGCAAAATGTGGTGATCCATTTTCTAGCTTCTTTATTCAAATCCCAAACTGTGAGCTATGGGAAGAAAGATGACGGAGGATATGTGTTGCAGCCTATGAGGTAACTTTTTGTACGATATCTAGATATCTGACAACATGCAAGAAGTTTCGTAAAGGACAACTAGAAAATGAACATCATTAAATTAGAAAATTCAGTTAGTAGTGTTTTCCTAACATATATAGGTTGTATAGCGAATGATGAAATTATGTTGAGGCAATTGAGGCAGAATCTCTTTTATGATTTCATAGATTGTGTGTATATAAAAAAGAGTCATGATTGAGTACTACAATAATACTAATGCTATCGGTGCTTACTTAGTTAAAGTTATAGATTGTGTTACTTTTGTTGTCAACCTAAGCTACGAAAGAATGAACATATCTTTGGATGAGAGACCAAAAAGGTTTGGTCGCATATTGTAGTCACTTAATGGGAATTTTTTTTGAGTACAATCTTGCGAGGGTATGATGTATTCTACTGGTAAATTTAATGAACTTTCATAGTTGTGGTACTATGGGTATATGAAAATGGATATATCGATTATGAAGTGTGATTACTAACTACTTAAGAAGTTATTAGTAGTATGACATGTTTAGATAATGAGATTTCAGTGTTGCTTTCACATTTAAGAAAACAACTAGTTTATTACTACAAGTACTTGGATTGTATTATTTTTAAGGAAAATTTAGGTATGAATCTTTGGTACAATATTAATATATTTAGGTTGTGAAATGTATCTTAAGGGTTCTGAATGAGGACTGTCGACTTTATCTAAAACTCCAAATAAGTAGATTGATATCAGAAAGACAATCTTATAGGTAAAATAAGTCTCATTGAGTATAATTGTGTGAAAGTGACTAAGAATTTTGATAGACTATGATTTGGAGGCAACTATATGATTAAATAAAAAATTGGTTAAATGACTTGAGTATGGTCATAACAACTTGCGAGTATCTAAGGTTATTATTTTCTACTATTGAGTGAGTATTGTGGTTGTATGACAAGTTTTAAGAGATGTTGCGACACAGCTCGAATAGAATTTAAAGTAGGTAGAGCCATAATTAAAATAAGATCAAATTTGTGGGGTGTGTAGCCTTCAGAAATGGGTGAGAGTAGGAATATTTTCTCAAATTGGAAGGAACAAAAATGTATCTTTGAAAGGGTTGAAAATTGGATTCATAGACGCGTTGTTTCATCTGCTTTGTTCTGGTTATGATAATGATGTCATGGATTCGTCGGATTGGTTAATAACTAGAGGACAATACGTGACCATAAAAAAGTTTGTTACTTTTGATTGTTAAAGGATCTAAGGAATAGTTTCCCTCAGAGTTTTGATTTATAGTGTGAAGTAAAACGTCATGAGTTGTTGGTAAAAGGATGAGATCGGTAGGCGAGCTAGAGAAATAAGAGAGTGATATATTGAAGGATTGAGATACTTAGAATTTTGCATCATGAGAATAATTTGAGAAAAGTGAAGGAATAAGATCTCTCATATCAACCCTTGAAATGTAGTTGAACGTTGTATTGATTTTTGGTTATGATTTTAGATATGACTTTAAGATGTGAACTAGTCTGGTACAGACTATTTAGAAGTTTATATTATCATTAACTTTTATGAAGTTTTAATTTTGATTTCGGTGACAAACATTGAGGTATGTAAAATTTAGTGTTTTACATGGTGTTAGATTGCTCAAATTATGATAGATAATTTAAGAATGATGTACGAGGTGAGATATAATTTCACATGCTTATTAAGAATTTAGAGTTGGGTTAATGTTACTATATTGATGGGACTACATAGAATGTTAAGATGTGTTACCTAGACATATAATGGTGAATAAAGGTTATGAACTTATAGTATACAAAATAATTTGAGTTACCAAGAACTTCCCTAAGTATTGGTATGATGTATGTGATTGCGTTGAATGGTAGCTAAAGCATGGTATGTGGAAGTGGTCGGAAGTTGACTTTAAGTGTGATTTAATAGTTTTATCTCGATGGAAAGGTATCATTAAGTTTTAAATTAGTGTTATTATCCTTGTATGAAACTCATATTTGTCATCAAATGTTTAAATAGAAAGAGAGATAGCCATAGTTTGAACATGTACGTGATAAGAATACTTCGATACTAATGATGGTTTGAGAGTAAGGTAGATGATTGGTGTGGTTATGATGTTTTATTAGTATTAAAGTGTTAACTTCAATGGATGTGGGGTTCGATAAATTAAGTATTTGTGCACATATAATAGGGACTAAATTAGTGATTGTGGGTACCTAGAAAATCAAAGAGATAGAGTTAGATGAATGAAATTGTTTGGTATTGGAACTATGAAAGGAGTATCTGGAGTTATTCGACCTTGGTTATGTACATTCTTATGTGACCAAATACTTCATTCTGGGTGTGGTATAGAGTATGATTCACTTTCTACATCCGGTTGTGTTTTTTGCTTCTATCGATGGACCTCGTAGTGGATCGGATGTACCACTCTGTGATTGTCCTCTTAGTAGGATGTTTAGACATACTTGGTTATATCAAATGACATATTTGGTGTAGTATTTAGGCTATTGAAATATATGTGGTTCTACATAAAACTTTTCTTATGAGAACGTATAGGAGAGCTACCATGAAAATTTACATTTGTTCGGTAGAATTAAGATTTATCTCATCATCAGTATCATGTTTTGATTATGTATAATTGAATGTGAGGATCATTAAGTTTAAGTTTTGTCATTCTTAAGGTTTGTATATAATATCTACTTATCTAACATTTCAATAGTGTTGTTGGAGGTTCTGTATGCTTGGGTATATCACTCGATAGTGGGTACTTCATCATTTCTATATTTGGATCGATCAGATTAGTTCGTTTCTCCTTAATGATTATTTTATGTCTAAAGATCATGTTTTTATAGCTTATGCTCGAGGAATATTATGTTGTGATGATGTAATCTTGATAAGATTTATGATGGGTTGTGTATTATGAGAGTGTGGTGGCTGGTACAGGTTCACTCCTGATTGTAACCAATACCGATTAAGAATTTTATCAGAGTTATGTTTGATAATATTTATCCTGATGGTTGTATCAAGGTCTAGTTAGAGAATCGATCATTTGAAAAATCCACATGAGAATAGTTTTGTTGTTAGTTGATCTTGCATACAACAACAGTTATCATTCGAGTTTTGAGCTGGCCCCATTTGAAGTATTGTATGGGAGAAGATGTAGATCTACAATTGGTTGGTTTAATACTTTTGATATAAGACCTTGGGTACTAATATTTAGAAGGAATTGTTCAGACAACTATTCTTTCTTACCATCAACTTCTTTTGATCGTTCGAGGACGAACGATGGATAAATTGGTATCTAATGTAACAACCCATTTCATCGTATTGAGTACTAGAACTTTTTATTTTATAAAGGACTCCTTCGATAGATTCTAAATGAATATTTTTTGGACTATTCGTAATTATAATTATAAAATTAGTAGGATAGTTTTAATAATTAATTTTGGTTGGTGGTTAAAGAGAATAACATTAAAACGAGTAGCGGGTCAATTTTATTCACTTTTATAATTGGTTATATAATAATTAGGGTAAAGAACTAGTTTTTAAAAGAAAGAGGAAGAAAAAGTTGCGAGAGAATGTTGAACGAAGAAAGTGATGGTGCTTCAGGTGATTTTTGTTTTTTACTTTGATTTTTGTTAATGTACTAGGTGTACGTATATGGGTTCGATAGTATGATCTTATTATCTAGTAAAGGAAGAGAATCAAGCGGCGAGAGAATTTAAATTGGTATATATATGTTTTGTTGTGTTCTTGACTCGGTAGGTGTAGAAATTTATAATCATGATCTAATTAATAGAGCAACGATTTTCCCTAATCATTGGACCATGCATGATGAGGATCATTATTTGGTGGAAAACACTTGGTATGAATTGAAATATTTTAAATAGGATATTTCATCCCTGTAATAGCCAGTTTACTAATGTACTAAGTTGTTAGACAACTTTGGTTAATTTTTTTGGTTATCATATTATATGATATATTGAGATAGGTAATAAGTATTAGGTATCTATTATTTAAATTTCAGTAAAGTTATGTTAATTGGAGGAATTAAGATTTACCCTTAGGCTTGAACCTTAGCAAATTGATTATAGATAAGGGTGAATTATTAGGTCTAGGATAGACATATAGTAACACGGGTGTCTATAAACTCATTAACTTACAAATGATGCATATATGCTTGATAGATTGGAAAGGTTCAGAGGCATGGAAAAAGGAAAAGTATTGGAGAAGTAGCTTGCTTGACTTCAGTTCTTCGGTGGAGGTAGGCTATGGTTTATGCTATCTGATAGTAAACTCTTAATAGTGATTGATATGTATTGAATGATATTGTGAAGTTGGTTGTGTGACTTGGTTGTGTATTATGTGATTGACCTGAAATCCTGAGATCGTAGAATTTATATTCTTGAATCCTTCTTATCAAAGTGATGCCTTGAATAAAGAAGACTTGATGAAATATTATCATTGAATTGAAAGTGGTGATAACAAATGATAAATTAATAATATTATTAGATCGGAGTGTCACGTTCCGACATGGTATAATTAAATCGGAGTGTCACATTCCGACATGGTATAACTGGATCGGAGTGTCACATTCCGACATGGTATAATTAGATCGAAGTTTTACGTTCTGACACGGTATAATTGGATCGGAGTGTCACGTTCCGACACGGTATAATTGGATCGGAGTGTCACGTTCCGACACGGTATGATTGGATCGGAGTGTCACGTTCCGACACAGTAATATTAAAGGAAAAGGATATTGAATTAACTTAATATACTCAATACCAAAGAACTCATTTCTCAACGAACGTGGTGTAGAGGCATGAGTCCTCTTGTGTGCTTGATATTGTGGTTGATTACTTAGTTGCTTCAATTGTCACTTGTTCATGTTGTTTGTTGCTTCTCAAGTACTATAGTTGATTTTATACTATTATTCTTTGTGTATTAGTTACTATTTCGGGTTGGACGATGATACCTACTCAGTACATGTTGCCGCGTACTAAGTCCTACTTGTGTTTTTTTTGGTTTTCCTTTTATTAAATGCAGCGAGTGTACCGATGACTTCAGATTTCCCTCAGTTCTATCTAGCCTCCCGCATATCAGGTCCTAGGGTGAGCTATTCATTCAAACTCGTGTTGTATTCTCTCGGTCATGACATGTTGTCCTATACTTTCGGACACATACCATTCTATTCTTTTATTTTAGTGTATTTGATATTCTTAGATTTGTTGGAGATTAGATGTCCTTGATGTGGTGACTTTCAGGTTTTGGGAAATGATATTTAGTAATATTTGAGTTTCCGCATTATGTTTGTATTTTGTAAGTTAGGTTAAATTGGTTGGTTCGCCCACTTGGGAGGTTAAGTGTGGGTGCCACTCATGACTCGTTTTGGGTCATGACATATATATATATATATATACACATATATACATACATACATACATACATATATATATATATATATATATATATATATATATATATATATATATATATATA
>NC_028648.1:67891608-67902088 GCF_001406875.1 Solanum pennellii
TATATATATATATATATAACTTAGTTCGTTAAAGGAAATGCAATAGCAAACTCAACTTTACTTATATAAGAAAGTAATATCTCCTCTGTGGGAGTTTCTCTAATCGACAACCATCACTATGAGCCTAAGTGATGATACAACGTCTTACCTCACGTTGCAAGAGGACCATCCTACACCTTGCCATTGTGTAGGACCTTACTCAACTTAGTGTATCCACTATCTCTCCTTTTGTGATCATCTAAAAAATATGACACGTCAATTTCCATGTTGGATACATGGTTTACATGGAGACTCGAGTTAATATGAACTCTCATTTCCACATCGGTGCTCAATACTACTCCTAAAAATGTACTTTAGCTCATACTTTTAATAAAACTTCCTTCCTTTGGGTTGAGATAATTTATTGAACCGATTAGCTTTGAAAAGCTCCTTTTGGAATCAATGTTCCCCTTTTGGTTCAAAACTCTTTTGGGACTTCTAGTTCCCCTCTTTACTCAAATGTGAAACTTTTGTAAAACTCTAGGGAATACTTAGTTCCCTTATATCTTTTGAGAAATGAACTCAACTCTTGCTCTTTACTAACTTGAAATTGTAACTCTTAGGGAATACTTAGTTCCCTTATAGCTTTTTGAGAGATGAACTCAACTCTTTACTTGACTTTGAACTTTAAGCCTTTAAAACAAAGTGAAAACATTTGTGAAAGACTTTAGAGAACTTATGACTTTACTTTGACTTGCTTCTTAACTTCTAGACTTGGCTCTTAACTTCTTTGAATTTGATCTTAACTTTCCTTGAATTGAATTATGGATTGAAGGATAACGATTTCGTGTTTATGGATGATTTCATAATGTTTAGATGTACCTTAGAGTTTTGTAACAACTAGGAATGAAGAGTACATCACTTAGGACCTAGTATGAAAAGATAGGGAAAGAACGGGGTCTCCAGGGGATTCTGGCGCTCTAAGAGGTGCGGAGCGCCATAGACTGATGGACAGAGGCTGCCCTCAGGCGTTCTGAGAGGCGCGGTATGCAAGAGCCTGACAGAGAGACTCTATCCTGAGGGGATTTGGAGGCGCGGCGCCCCAGCATTCTCCCAACGCGTGTTTCGACTTTCTTCTTCGTTTTTTATCTCTAAACTACCAAACTCCCATGGATACCACCCCAAACACTTAGGATCCCTAATTAACTTATTTCCCAATATTTAGACCCGAAATCAGTCCTAAAACATGGATTACAACTAACAGCGGTCAACAACAATCCAATAAACAAGAACGTCAAACTTTCTTTCAAGATTCCAACCTCTAACATGAGTTATTCATGAACTTTACTAATTTGAATGAAATTGGTGTGTGGGTGAAGTAAACCAACACAAAAGAGCCCACATACCTTGTTAGGGATCACCCCCGACGAAAATCCACGAAGCTAAACTTGATGTTCTTGCGTCTTCTTCTTCCTCCTCTTTTCTCCTTGCTTTAAAAGCCCTAATCTATTTTCTAAGTGCCTAAACTGAATGGGATCAGTTTAGACCCCAACATGTTACTCCAAAACGATATAATTAGTTGACTTAAGTAAAAGACCAAAACACCCTTACTAAATCCGGTTTTGGAACTTTCCCTGCTCAACAACCCATCTTCCGAAGGTCATATCTCACTCATACGACCTCGGAAATTCACAAACTTGGTGTCGTTGGAAAGATATTACAACGATATTTCCATCCATATAAAGAAATAACCGAAATACTTCCTGAGATGGAAGTTATGATCGTTTGAAAATGGCCAAAACTCACTTTTGAAATCTGGAATTTTTTTTCCAAATTTCCTTACTTATTTCCAAATTTGATTTTTTCTTGTTTTTCTTAGCTTAACCTTATTTTTTCTAGAATCCGAGATGTTACAATATCTCCCCCTTGGGAACATTCGTCCTCGAATGAGAACTCTTTCTCTAAGCTAAGGATTGTAATATCATTTCAGCACTCAACCACAAAAGAAAGTAGTAACATGTTTATGCATAATCTTATAAAGTGCTAAAAAAAGAGAGTCTAGTACCTTGACATGCATTCTCTCTGGATTCGAAGAGATGTGGATATCTATTCTTCATATCTTTCTCGGCTTCCCAAGTTGCTTCTTCAACAAATTGGTTCCTCCAAAGGACCTTGACCGAAGCAACTTCCTTTGTCCTCAACTTGCGCACCTGACGATCCAAAAATCTGAACCAGAACTTCTTCATAGGACAGGTTATCCTTAATCCCAACATTTTTTGTTGGTATTATCAATAAACGATCACCAAGACACTTCTTTAACATGGAAATATGGAACACCAGATGAACCGCTTCTAACTATTGGGGTAGCTCCAACTCATAAGCCACATTGCCCACTCTCTTGGAGATTATATAAGGTCCAATGTACCGGGACTAAGTTTCCCTTTTTTACCAAACCTCATAACTCCTTTAATAGGTGAAACCTTAAGATACACCCAAACATCTACCTCAAACTCTAATGGCCTTATTCTAACATCCGTGTAAGACTTTTGGCGACTTTGTGCAGTCGTCAACGTTTCTTGAATCACTTTCACCTTTTCCATAGCTTGGTGAACTAAACCTGGTCCTATCAACCCTGCTTCGTCAACTTCAAACCATCCAATAGGAAATCTACATCTTCTCCCAAAAGAGCTTCATGAACTAATGGTCGAATGATAACTGTTGTTGTAAGTGAACTCAATGAGAGGTAGGTGATCATCAATTCAATCACACAGGCTCTCAACATATCTTCCAAGGTTTGGATAGTATGTTCTACTTGTCCATCTGTCTACTCAAATTCCCCTTGGAACCCAAACCTTTCTGGAAAGATTTCCAGAATTGTGCGGTAAATTTCACACCTCTATATGAAATAATGGAGATTGGAACTACATGAAATGTTACCACTTCTCGGAGGTACAACTTTACATAATATTCGACCGAATAAGTAGTATTTACCGACAAGAAATGGATTGACTTTGTCATTCTGTCCACAATCACCCAAATGGAATCATGTTGCCTTCGCAATCTTGGCAAGCCTGTGATGAAGTCCATATCAATCATCTCCCACTTCCATTCTAAAATCTCTATATTTTGAGCTAAACCTCCAGGTCTTTGGTGTTCTACCTTCACTTGTTGACAATTTGAACACTTGGAAACAAATTTAGCAATATCTTTTTTCATGCCTTCACATCAATATACCTCTCTCAAATCACGGTACATTTTGGTAGAACCCGGATAATGGAATATCTGGAGCTAGAGCCTCCTCCAAGATCCTCTCTTGAAGTCCATCCACCCTAGGTACACATAATCTGCCTTGGTACTTCAGCACACCATCTCCCCCTTGTTCAAAAGCCAATACTCCTTGGTTAAGAACATTTACCTTCAAATCAAGCTGAATAGGGTCTTGGTCTTGCTTCTCTTTCACCTCTAACACCAAGTATGATTCAGCCCCATTGGTTAACACTATGCCTCCTTCTATTGAGTCCACAAGTCTGACTCCGAAATGTGCAAGTCTGTGCATATCTTTTGGTAACTCCCTCTTTTCTTCTTCGACATAGGAAGTACTTCCTATGGACAACCTTCTTAAGGAATCAACAACCACATTAGCCTTATCTAGGTGGTAAAGAATACTTATGTCATAATCCTTGAGTAATTCCAATCACCTTCTATGTCTGAGGTTGAGATCTTTATGAGTGAATACATATTGGAGACTTTTGTTATCTGTAAATATATCCACATGAACACCATATATATAATGACGCCATATCTTCAATGCGAACACTATTGCAGCCAATTCTAAGTCATGAGTTGGATAATTCTTCTCATGAACTTTCACCTGCCTGGAAGCATAAGCTATGACCTTGCCATTCTGCATTAACACTCAACCCAAACCAACTCTTGATGCATCGCAATAACCACAAAGCCTTAAGTACCCTCTGGTAAGGACAAAATTGGAGCGGTAGTCAATCTTTTCTTCAACTCCTGAAATCTTTTCTCACAAGCTTCAAACCATTGAAACTTGACTGTCTTATGAGTTAACTTGGTCAAAGGAGAAGAGATAGAGGAGAATCCTTCAACAAATCTCCTGTAATACCCAGCCAAACCCAAGAAACTCCTTATATCTGTCGGAGATGTGGTTCTAGGCCAACTCTGAACTGCCTCTATCTTCTGAGTGTCAACTTTAATACCTTTACCAGAAACAATATGGCCTAAAAACCACAGACTTAAGCCAAAATTCGCACTTGGAGAACTTGGCATACAACTCCTTATCTCTCGAAGTCTGAAGAACAACACTTAGGTGACTAGCATGATCTTCTTCATTTTTTGAATAAATCAGTATGTCATCAATGAAGACGATGGCAAACAAATCTAAATAAGGTTTGAAGATTCTATTTATGAGATCCATAAAAGTTGCAGGTGCGTTAATTAAACCAAAGGACATAACTAGAAATTCATAATGCCCGTATCTTATTCTAAGAGCTGTCTTGGGAATATCACGTTCCCTAACCTTCAGTTGATGATAGCTTGATCTGAGGTCAATCTTGGAAAAGCAAAAAGCACCTTGAAGTTGATCGAAGAGATCTTTTATCCTTGGAAAAGGATATTTATTCTTTATGGTCACCTTATTTAATTGACGGTAATCTATACACATCCTAAGGGACCCATCCTTCTTCCTAACAAACAAGACCGGAGCACCCCAAGGTGAGACACTTGGTCGAATGAAGCCTTTATCTAACAAATCTTTCAACTGCTCCTTTAGTTATTTTAAATCTGCTGGTGCCATTCTGTATGGCGGAATAGAGATAGGACGAGTATCTGAGATGACATCTATGCCGAAGTCTATCTCTCTTTCAGGAGGGACTTCGGGTAGATCGTCGGGAAAGAATTCCTGGAACTCACTAACTATAGGAACTAACTAAAGGGAAGGTACCTCAACACTAGAGTCATTAAATCGGACTAAGTGGTAGATACATCCCTTAGAAACTAACTTCCTCGCCTTAAGGTACAAAATAAAACGACCCTTAGGCACTGCTGAACTACTAGCCCACTCTATGACTGGCTCATTTGGAATCTGGAACTTAACAACTCGAATTCTACAATCTATTGATGCATAATAGGCATGGAGCCAGTCCATACCTAGAATGACATCAAAATCCACCATGTCTAACTCTATTAAATCAGCCATGATACTCTTGTGATCGATGGAAACAAGACAATCACGATAGACTCCCTAACAGGTGTAGAAACACATAAAGGTTCACAAAGATTTTCAGGGAGAATTTCAAACTGATTAACACCATAAGGAGTTACAAAGGATAAACTTAGGAGTTACAAAGGATAAACTTACTCCTGGGTCTAATAATGCATAAACATCAAAAGTAAAGACTTTGATCATACCCGTGACAACATATGGAGAGTTCTCGTGCTCTTGGTTGCTAGTGATTGCATAGACAATTTGCCCCTCTGTCGGTACCAGAAGTAGCTCCTCTAGGTGCATCCCTGTTTGGCGGAGCAACTGATGAAGATTGGGCTCTGTTGCCCGGATTTTTACCACCCTGCTTATATTAGGGCATTCTCTCATGAAGTGACCCTCTTGAACACATTTGAAACAACCTATCTGGCCATCACGACATTTGCTAGGGTGGATTTTGCCACATCTACCACACGCAGAACTTCAACCACCTCTTTATGCCACACTACCCTGAGATTGGGCCGGTCTAGCCTTGAAGTGTTGTGAATTGTGACCGCTATACTCACCTCGATTTGTGGGTGCAGGTGCACTAGAAGATGATGGTGAAGGCCTTTTGGATTCCTAGAATTGTGGTCGGCTCGAACCACCTTTCTGTTGACCATAATCATTCCCAGTCTTCACCTTCTTTTTTCGGTACTCTTTTCTATCCTTCACCTTCTCTTTTTCAACTTATTGAACATATACCATCATCCTGAATATATCCATGTAACCTATCAACATGACAGCACTACCTTCCTTGCTTGAAGCACGTCCTAACCCTGCAACAAACAATCTTATTTCGCTCCTCATATCTTCACCGTCTCTGGAGCATAGCGAGATAGGTGGGTGAACTTCAACCCAGCCATGGAGTCCTGTTTCAGAGTAAATAACTCCCTTACCTTCTCTTCCTTCAGTTCATGAGGAAAGAACCTCCCCAAGAAGGCTTCTTCGAAACAAGCCCAACTTGGATGTGGTGCATCCTCAACCCTACCATCCTTCCATTAATCGAACCATGATCTGGATACACCTTTCAGTTGGTATGCAGCCAATTCAAACCTCTCAACATTGATCACATGCATTACCTCATACACCTTCTTTAGCTCCTCTATAAAGTTCTCTGAATCTTCTATAGTGTTTCATCCAGTGAAACTAGGGGGATTCATCTTAAGGAATTCATGAATTCTCAAAGTATCCGCCCCAACCTGTCGAGCTCCTCTCTGCTTTCTGACTTGGTTGGTCACAACCTGACTCAACATCCGGATAGCTTCACGGAATTCAGCACTGGTAACCTCTCCATGAGGTTGTACTCTGGTGCATTTGTAACCTTTAGTTCCTCAACATTCCTTCGTGGATGACCTCTGACTGCTCTTCATTGGAGGCATAATGAGCTGAAAATACGTGTAAGCACGAACTAGAGAGAGACTTTTAGAGATAAAATCTTCACACGAAATAAGATGAAAGAAGTAAAACATTCCTAAATGTCGCACCCTTTTAATCATAGATGTGGCGCGTTACACACTGATGACTACGACTCTACAAACACAGCTTCATAGACTCTCTAGGACTCTTGAACTCTGTGCTTTGATAAATGGTTTTTCACGCCCCGAGACTACACACTGGGCGGGATCGACACTCGAAGACCATTGCTGGTCCTCAAGCGAACCCCTGGCCTGGCTACTTAAATTAGTGGAAGACAAAACCACAACTTTGACACGAGTAGCACATAATAAGAGGGAAATACGTCATGTCATAACTTTGACCAAAATGACACGTAGGTCTTAATAACTAAAAACAACTCCAAACAAAAATACTTTAGTCTACGAAACCTCTAATTGCCTAGAGAGGGATGTTGGGACAGACCCCACAACATCTTAAAAACTAAGCTAATATATAATGAAAATGATGTCCTCCAGAACGCAAGGAGGATCACCACAAACTCTGAAGCTCAATCTGGAATCAGCGAAGCGCTGCGTGCTGATCCTGGGTACCTGCGTCTGCATCATGAATCTATGCAGGCCAACTGGTATCAGTACATTGAATGTACGAGTATGCGAGTTGGAGATCTAGACAACGACTTAAGCTTGAGGAGATTCGATGAACTTACCTTGGCTCTGCTCAATTCAAGAGTATACTTAACTCAAATGATATACATATAAAACAATTTTAATCACATGCAAGATGTGTGTGTGTGAGTGTGTGTGTGTGTATATATATATATATATATATATATATATATATATATATATATATAACTTAGAAAACACTGAAAATAACATAATTCGTTAAAGGAAATGCAATAAAAAACTCAACTTTACTTATATAAGAAAGTAATATCTCCTTTGTGGGAGTTTCTCTTATCGACAACCATCACTATGAGCCTAAGTGATGATACAACGTCTTACCTCACGTTGCAAGAGGACCATCCTACACCTTTCCATAGGTTTAGGATCTTACTCAACTTAGTGGATCCACAAGATCTCGTTATGTGATCATCTAAAAAGTATGACACATCAATTCCTATATTGGCTACATGGTTTACATGGATACTCGAGTTAATAGGAACTATGGTCTCCACATCGGTACTCAATACTATTCCCAAAAATGTACTTTGGCTCATACTTTTAATAAAACTTCCTTCCTTTGGGTTGCGATAATTTACTGAACCTATTAGCTTTATAACGATCCTTTTTGAATCAATGTTCCCATTTTAGTTCAAAACTCTTATGGAACTTCTAGTTCCCCTCTTTACTCAAATATGAAAAAATTTTAAAACTCTAGGGAATATTTAGTTCCCTTATATCTTTTGAGAAATGAACTCAACTCTTGCTCTTTACTAACTTGAAATGTTAACTCTTAGGGAATACTTAGTTCCCTTATAGCTTTTTGAGATTTGAACTCAACTCATTACTTGACTTTGAACTTTAAGTCTTTAAAATAAAGTGAAAACATTTGTGAAAGACTTTAGAGAACTTATAACTTTACTTTGACTTGCTTCTTAACTTCTAGACTTGGATCTTAACTTCGTTGACTTTGATCTTAACTTTCCTTGAATTGAATTACAAATTCAAGTATCATGATCTCATGTTTATGGATGATTTCATGATGTTTAGATGTACCTTAGAGTGTTGGAAACAACTAGGAATGAAGGGTACATCACTTAGAAGCTAGTACGAGAAGATAGGGAAAGAACTGGGTCGCCAGGGGGTACTAGTGCTCTGAGAGGCGCAGAGCGCCATAGCCTGACGGACAGACTCTGTCCTGAGGAGCTTTGGAGGCGAGGTGCCCCAGCATTCCCCAATGGGTTTTCCGCTTTCTTCTTCGTTTTTCATCTCTAAGCCTTGCCAAACTCCCATGGACCCCATCCCAAACACTTACAATCCCTACTTAACTTATTACCCAATTATTTAGATCCGAAATCAGTCATAACACATGGATTACAACTAACAGCGATCAACAACATTCCAATCAACAAGAACGTCAAACTTTCTTTCCAGATTCTAACCTCTAACATGAATTAATTCATGAACTTTATTAATTTGAATGAAATTGGTGTATGGATGAAGTAAACCAACACAAAATAGCCCACATACCTTGTTAGGGATCACCCCCAACGAAAATTCACGAAGCTAAACTTGATGTTCTAGCGTCTTCTTCTTCCTCCTCCTCTTTTCTCCTTGCTTTAAAAACCGTAGTCTATTTTCTAAGTGCGGAAACTTAGTTGGATCAGTTTAGGCCCCAACATATTACTCCAAAAAGAAATAATTACTTGACTTAAGGAAAAGACCAAACACCCTTACTAAATCAGGTTTTGGAACTTTTCCGGCTCAACAGTCTATTTTCTGAAGTTCATATCTCACTCATACGACCTCAAAAATTTGCAAACTTGGCTTTGTTGGAAAGATTTTCCAACGAGATTTCCATCCACATAAAGAACTAACCCAAATTCTTCCCGAGCTGAAAGTTATGGTCGTTTGAAAATGGTCAAAACTCACTTTTGAAATCTGAATTTTTTTTTCCAGATTTCCTTACTTTTGAAAATGGCCAAAACTCAATATTTATGTAATGTTTATGTAAATTATATTTCATTAATGATTTTACTTTATTTGAATTGTTTACATATTTGTATATTATATAGTATAACTTACATAAATCACATATTATAAAACCTAAATTACATATTAATCCTATTCTTTTCTATTTTACAAAATTCCTTAAAAACTCAGGATACAATATATTCGTCCGGATACACAAATATTGATACTTTAAATAACTTAATTTTTGCACTTAAAAAAGAATCTAAATGTAAAATTAATTATCAATCCCACGAATCACGCAAACCTGATTGATATCAATCTATTCCAATCCGTGATAAATTTAAGAATTCAAAATTCAATGTTTCTTCTCCTCCATCTATGCAAAATTATAACAAATCCAAAATACATGATGAGTCTATAAATTTTTGTTGAGATATTCAGAAATTTTGGTGGACGGTTTGAGTTATCAACGATATAATAGTGATAAAATAATCGTTGGGCAAACAATTTTTTTTTTGTGAATCTCATAAGTTGTATCAAGTACATAATCTGAGTTATGAACGATATTTTGTATCAAGTACATGATATGTAAGGATTGATACTTAAATCATTACATTATAGCACACTATATACCATAAGTTGAGAGTGATACATAATTCATTAAGTTCACCTCATGTCTTATGCTTTCGCACAATATTTTTTTAAAGTATGCTTATAATATGTCAACTCAGGATTAGCTTGGAGTCACTCGTGATCCTAGATTTCGTATTTTTTTAATTTATTTATTTTTTTAAAAAAAAGGAAGTTGTTTTTGTGAATTGAAAAATAATTTTAATTAATTAATGAATTTTGATTTTCTGATGTACTATATATATAAGTTCTTTTTTTAAAAAACTATAAATTAAATTATTTAGTTTGGAATAAAAAAATTCATATAAAATTTAATTGTAACGACCTGTTTAGTCGTTTTGATCAGCAGATTTTATTTCTGGAAAATTGGCTGAGGAAACGGACCCCACGACGGAACGTCACAGGCACGACGGACCGTCGCAGGGTCTCGTTTCAGCATACTTAGAAATTCTGAAATTGGGTACTGAAAATCGACTCTCTGTAATCTGTGACGGACCTGCAGGACGCGCCGTCACATCCACGACGAGCCGTCGTAAGCTCCCGTTGCAAAACACTTCAACTCTTGAGAAAT
>NC_028648.1:67917429-67940256 GCF_001406875.1 Solanum pennellii
ATTTGTATCACCTAGATACCAATTGGATCCAAGTAATAGCACGAAAGATAGAAAGAATGGAGTTTTCCTAAAGTCCTATAGCCTCTCGAAGAAAAGTAAAGGCGTCCCCATACCGTTCCTCAAGACTCTACTAGACTTGTCCTTGTGTGTCGAGACCAACGAACCTAACGCTCTGATACCAAGTTTGTCACGACCCAAAACGAGTTGTGAGTGTCACCCACACTTAACCTACTAGGTGAGCGAACCAACAAATCTAAACCCCAACATTTACCAATAGTTCAACTATGAATAACAAAATTAATGCGGAAGATCCAAAACTTATTATTGTAACCAATTAAATAAGCTTCTAAATTTTAACACTTATTATCCCCAAAATCTGGAAGTCATCACATCAAGAACATCTATCCTCAAATTACCAAGTCTAAGAGTATTTAAGAAACCAAAATAAGTAAAAAGATGGTCCATGTCCGAAATTCAAGGACATCAAGATGTGAATGAGAGAATCCAGCACGAGCTAGAAATAATAGCTCACCCTGAACTCTGATGTGCTGGAGACTGACTAGAGCTGAGGGCGAGTCGAAGTCGATGGTACACTTGCTGCACTTCACAAAAGAACAAAGAAGAAAATACAAGTAGGGGTCACTACAAGGAACACGTACTGAGTAGGTATCATCGGCCAACTCAAAATAGAAACCAATATACATTGAATAATAATACAAAATCAACTACAATACTTAACAGGTGGTAAACAACAAACACATGAGCCATTGACAACAACACCATAATAGGTACACCATCAATCACAACATCAAGCACACCTATGAGGACTCATGCCTCCACACCATACTCATTTGGGAAATATGTTCTTTGAGTTTGGGTATATTAAGTTAATTAAAGATTCCTTTCCTTTAATGTTATCGTGTCGAAACGTGACACTCCGATCCCATATACCGTGTCGGAACGAGACACTCCGATCCCATAATATCGTGTCAGAACGTGACACTCCGATCCAATTATCTCATTATTTTATTTCATCAAGCCTTCTTTATTCAAGGCGTCATTTTAATAGAGAGGGTTCAAGATTAGAAATTCAACAGTCTCATAATTTTAGGCCAACCACAAACCACACAATAAAAACATACAACCACACAATCAAGTACATAGGAGACTTTATAATATCACTCAATACATATCAATCGCTATTTAGAGTTTATCTATCAAATAAAAATAAACCATAACCTACCTCCACCGAAGAACCGAAGTCAAGCAACTACTTCTCCAACTCTTTTTCTTTCCTTAGTGCCTCCGAACTCTTGCAATCTATCAATATGCTTAATTTGTAAGTTAACGAATCCATAAACACTCAAAATTAAACTCAATTTCCTAAAGTTCAAGCCTAGGGGTTTTCTAAATTCTTCAAATTAGCATAGTTTTTAATGAAATTTAAATAACACGAGACACCTAATATTTTATTACCTATCTCAATGCGTCAAAATGGTATTTAAAATAAGACAAAAATATTCTAATGTTTAAAAGTTCAAGCAGCAATGAACACCTCTACCTATAAACTAGCACTTTAATATTCCAATTATTTACATCATTAACGTTCTTGCCTAACTTTTTTTTTTACAAGCATTCATTTAACATCAAATGATATGCCAATGTAAACTTTCACTTTGTAAGGAATTATAATAATAACAACTGTACACTTCCACTTTATAATAACATATAATAATAATAATAGTAAGTAATTAAAGTTGAGGCCCCCGGTTAGCAGACAGACTTAGAGAAATTCAAACCCAATTCAATTACACGTCCATAACCATATTTGTTAAACAATCGTAGTACAATCTTAGTCCCTCGTCATCAATATTTGGTCTCCACCTTCCAATCACAATGCACCATTAATATTCAATCAACATCATTATATAACCAATAGTGTTTTACAATATAATAATCCTATGACAATAAAATAAGATAAGGATCATCAAATTACAAGTAACTTGATTCGAAAAACTAAGCAGATAAACCAAAACAATCAAATTTCTCAATTTATGTTTATACAACCATTAACTTCTACCCATAACATCAAATGAATAATAATAAACTAATATATTCAAGCAACCATTAACATTGGCAGGGAATAGATTTTTATTGAAATTTATTTACCTATGATAGATCTCGTCGGTGGTGCTAAGAATCAAAAAAAAGAGGCGCATGCGGTTTTCATATAATCAAATAATGTTAACCCTATTTATTAGATACTAATGATAAATATGGTAATATATATCCACTATTTATTTTAAAGTTATTTTCTAATTTAACCATCAACTAAGTATATTATTAAAACTACCCCACTAAATCCATAATTATAATTACGAATAGTCCAAAACACCCCTTTAAATCTATCGAAAAGTATTTTCTGACATAAAAAGTTCTAGTGCTCAAAACGACCGAAAAGGGTCGTTACAATAGATACCAATTTACCCATCGTTTGTCCTCGAACGATCAAAAGAAGGGTGAGGGCGAGAAAGAGTACGTGAATCGGTAAAAAGATGTGGATATCTTTCATGCATATCAGCCTCACTCTCCCAAGTGGACTCTTCAACTGGCCGATTCTTCCACTGAACCTTGATAGAAGCAATCTCTTTTGATCTCAATTTGGGGACTTCCCTATCTAGAACAGCAATAGGCTCTTCCTCATAAGACAGATTTTCATCAAGAAGAACTGAATCCCAACGAATAATATAATTTCTATCACCATGGTATTTTTTTCAGCATAGACACATGAAATACCGGTGCACTCCTGACAACCCTGGAGGCAATGCCAATTCATAGGCCACCTCCCCCACGCGCTTCAGAACTTCAAATAAACCAACATACCTCGGACTAAGCTTACCTCACTTACCAAACCGCATCACACCTTTCATGGGGGAAACCTTCAGCAAGACTTGTTCACCCTCCGTAAAATCCAAGTCCCTAACCTTTCGATCTGCATATTCCTTCTGCCTACTCTGAGCTGCTAAAAGCTTTTCTTGAATAAATTTCACTTTCTCTAATGATTCTCTCAGAACATCAGTACCCCAAGGTCTAACCTCAAATGCATCAAACCAACCAATGGGGGACCTACATCTCCTCCCATACAATGCCTCAAATGGCGCCATATCAATACTTGAGTGATAGCTATTGTTGTATGAAAATTGTGCTAAAGGTACAAATTTATCCCAATGACCACCAAATTCTATCACACATGCACGAAGCATGTCCTCCAACACCTGAATCGTTCGCTCAGACTGACCATCGGTCTGAGGGTGAAATGCAGTACTAAGATCCAGTCTAGTACCTAATTCAGCATGTAATGTTCTCCAAAACTTAGAAGTAAATTGCGTACCTCTATCTGATATGATGGAAAGTGGAAATCCATGCAATCGAACAATTTCTGAGATATAGAGTTTGGCTAACTTCTCTGCATTGTAATTCATCTTGACCGGAATGAAGTGAGCAGACTTAGTTAACCTGTCAACAATTACCCAAATAGAATCATACTTACCCAATGTCTTTGGAAGACCAACTATGAAATCCATTTCAATTCTTTCCCACTTCCGTTCAGGAATGGGCATTCTCTGAAGTGTTCCTCTGGGCCTCTGGTGTTCATATTTTTACCTGCTGACAATTCGAGCATTGGGCAACAAAATCAACAATGTCACGCTTCATTCTACTCCACCAAAAATGTTGCTTTAGATCACGATACATCTTGGTTGCACCAGGATGTATAGAATACCTTGAACTATGAGCCTCTGTAACAATAGTGTGAATCAAATCATCCACACGGGGCACACATACCCTTCCCTTAATCCTGAAGACGCCTTCTTCATCAATTGCTGCCTCTTTAGCCTCTCCTCGCAATACCATATCTCGAATTCGGCTCAGCTTCTCATCAGCAAACTGCTTTCCCTTAATCTTGTCAAGAAAAGAAGATCTTGCCTCCACACAGGCCAAAAATCCTCCTTTCTCTAGTACTTCCAGCCTCATAAAGTCATTAGCCAGAGTCTGAACCTCTCTAGCCAATGGGCGTCTAGAAACCTGTAAGTGGGCTAAACTACCCATGCTCCCTGCTTTTCTACTTAAAGCATCTGCCACAACATTAGCTTTTCCTGGGTTATACAAAATAGTAATATCATAGTCCTTCAATAGTTCCATCCACCTTCTCTGCCTCAAATTCAAATCTTTCTGAGTAAAGACATACTGTAAACTACGATGATATGTATAGACTTCACACTTGACCCCATATAGATAATGTCTCCATTGCTTTAATGCAAATACAACTGCAGCCAACTCCAAATCATGGGTCGGATAGTTACGTTCATGCACTTTTAATTGCCTCGAAGCATAAGCAATTACATTTCTCTCCTGCATTAGCACTGCACCCAAACCAGAATAAGATGCATCACAATAGACAATGAAATTCTTACCTTCCACTGGCAAGGTAAGAATTGGTGCAGTAGTCAACAAAGTCTTGAGTTTCTGAAAACTTTCTTCACATTCATCCGACCATACAAAGGGAACATTCTGCTTAGTCAAATTTGTTAGCTGCGAAGCAATAGAAGAAAATCCCTTGACAAATCGACGGTAGTAGCTAGCTAAACCAACAAAGCTCCTTACCTCTGTAACATTAGTAGGTCTTACCCAACTCTTCACTGCTTCAATCTTAGAAGGATCCACCATCACTCCATCCTTAGAAACCACGTGCCCCAAGAAGGACACTGAATCTAGCCAAAACTCACACTTGGAGAATTTGGCATAAAGCCTTTACTCCCTCAACAACTCCAATACAATTCTCAAATGCTCCTCATGTTCTTTCCTGCTCTTTGAGTATATCAGTATATCATCAATGAATACAATAACAAAGAGATCCAGATATGGCTTAAAAATCCCGTTCATCAGACTCATGAAAGCAGCAGGGGCATTCGTAAGCCCAAAAGACATTACTAAGAATTCGTAATGCCCATACCTGGTTCGAAAAGCAGTCTTTGGCACATCTGCTGCCCGTATTTTCAATTGATGATAACCGGATCTCAGATCAATTTTAGAGAAGACACAAGCACCTTGTAACTGATCGAACAAATCATCAATTCGAGGAATAGGATACTTGTTCTTAATAGTTACCTTATTCAGCTGCCTGTAGTCTATGCACATCCGAAGGCTTCCATCCTTCTTTTTCACAAATAAAACAGGAGCACCCCAAGGGGATGCACTTGGTCTAATAAAACCTTTCCCTAACAACTCCTGAAGTTGGGCCTTTAACTCCCTTAACTCAGCTGGAGCCATTCTATAAGGGGGGATGGAAATGGGGCGAGTACCCGGCTCCAGATCAATACAAAAATCAATATCCCTATCAGGTGGCATACCAGGAAGGTCTGCAGGAAACACATCCTGAAACTCACGGACTATCAAAACAGACTCAATCGAAGGTACTTTGGAAGTATCATCCTTGAGATGTGCCAAGAAAGCTAAACAACCCTTACTAACCATCCTCTTAGCACGAAGAAAAGAGATCGTACGAACTGGGGTGGAAATATAGTCACCCTCCCACACTAGCGGATCTGTCACAGGCTTGGCCAATGTCACAGTTTTAGCATTACAATCTAAGATTGCAAAATTTGGAGAAAGCCAAGTCATACCCAGAATTACATCAAAATCAACCATCTCTAGAATAATCAAATCTACATAAGTATTGCTCCCCACAAAAGTCACAAGGCAAGACCTATACACCTTCTCAACTATCACAGACTCACCCACAGGAGTAGAGACACGAATAGGCCTGTCAAGCAAATCACAATATAAATCAAGACCAGTAGAAAATGAGAAAGATACATATGAAAATGTGGATCCAGGATCAAACAATACAGAAGCCATGCAATCACAGACCAATAGAGTACCTGTGATAACAGCATTAGATGTCTCTGCTTCAGACCTCCCGGGGAAAGCATAATAATGGGCCCTATCACCTGTCTGTCCATTGCCCCTACCAAGCTGCGCTGCAGTAGTTCCAACTTGCCCGCCACCCCGACTGGATTCGGTGGCCACCATTACCTTGGCCACCACGTCCTCCAGAATAGCGGTCTCTACCATGACCACCTCTACCTCTAACTACTGGCGGTCTGTAACTCTGTTTTGGACAATATTTCCTAATTTGTCCAGCCTCTCCACATCCATAACAATTCCTGGAGTCAAGTATAGGTCTCTGTGAAAATGACGAAGTCTGGGGATAACCTCCAAACTCAGAAAAAGGCTGACTGGTCTGCGATGGACCCCCAGCTGAAGCCTGCAGTGAAGACTGAATAGGACGGGCTGGGTAACCTCCTGAACTCTGCCCTCTGGAGTAAGAACCACTAAACTCACCTCCCTTACGGAACATCTTAAATGTCGACGTCATGGTGAAGTCGTCTGGCTTCACCCCCTCTACCTCTATCACAAAATCAACTACTTCTTGAAAGGATTTTGCTGCAGCAGCTACCTGTAAGGCTGGGATTTGCAAATCTGACCTCAATCCTTTCACAAAGTGGCGAATCCGCTCTTGTGGACTGAAGCAAAGCTGAGTGGCATACCTAGATAGTGCACGAAATTTGGCCTCATAAGCAGCAACAGACATCCTTCCTTGCTCTAGGCTCAGGAACTCATCTCTCCTCCTATCCCTCAAAGTCCGGGGTATATACTTCTCCATAAATAAGCTAGAAAAGATGCCCAAGTCATAGGTGGTGCCTGTGCTGGTTGACACTCAACATACGACCGCCACCACATTTTGGCATCCCCCTGAAACTGATAGGTCACAAACTCAACACCGAATCGTTCTACTATGTCCATCTTATGTAGCAGCTCATGACAATCAACCAGAAAATCATAGGCATCTTCAGATTCAGCACCCTTGAAGACTGGAGGTTTCAACTTTAAGAACTTAATGAAAAGTTCATGCTGATCACCTGTTATTATAGACCCTGTAGTCAATCGAGGAAACGTGCCTACTTCCAATGATGCATCCATGCGGGGAGCCATAGCAGCTGCATGCTGTACCCGCTGAACCTAAGGTGCTGGTGCAAAAACACTGGAGGTGTCTGGCCCTGATCAGATAACCCGCTAAGATACGTAAGAACCTGATTAATGATCTCTGGGGTAGGCTGGGTAGTACTTCCTTATCTTGAACTTGCTCATTTTCCCCTTCCTCACCCTCTCTCACTACCTCATCAGTCGGTGGAGGAGTCACTGCTCTATTCCTAGCTGGACAGGGTGTTTGTCCTCTGCCTCTAGTAAGCGTCCTCCTGCGACCTCTACCACGGCCTCTTGCCACTGCTCCTCCTCGAGTTACAGCCCCAATGGTTGGCTCAGACGCACCCTGTCTTGCCGGTGTTGGTGTTGGCACAGTTGTTGCTCTAGTTCTAACCATATGCGAAATAGAGTGAGGATGTCAGATACCAATTTGTATCACCTAGATACCAATTGGATCCAATTAATAGCACGAAAGAAAGAAAGAATGGAGTTTTCCTAAAGTCCTATAGCCTCTCGAAGAAAAGTAAAGGCGTCCCCATACCGTTCCTCTAGACTCTACTAGACTTGTCCTTGTGTGATGAGACCAACGAACCTAACGCTCTGATACCAAATTTGTCACGATCCAAAACGAGTCGTGAGTGGCACCCACACTTAACCTACTAGGTGAGCGAACCAACAAATCTAAACCCCAACATTTACCAATAGTTCAACTATGAGTAACAAAATTAATGCGGAAGATCCAAAACTTATTATTGTAACCAATTAAATAAGCTTCTAAAGTTTAAAACTTATTATCCCCAAAATCTGGAAGTCATCACATCAAGAACATCTATCCTCAAATTACCAAGTCTAAGAGTATTTAAGAAACCAAAATAAGTAAAAAGATGGTCCATGTCCGAAATTCAAGGACATCAAGACGTGAATGAGAGAATCCAGCACGAGCTAGAAATAATAGCTCACCCTAAACTCTGATGTGCTGGAGACTGGCTAGAGCTGAGGGCGAGTCGAAGTCGATGGTACACTTGCTGCACTACACAAAAGAACAAAGATGAAAATACAAGTAGGGGTCAGTACAAGGAACACATACTGAGTAGGTATCATCGGCCAACTCAAAATAGAAACCAATATACATTGAATAATAATATAAAATCAACTACAATACTTAACAGGTGGTAAACAACAAACACATGAGCCATTGACAACAACGCCATAATAGGTACACCATCAATCACAACAGCAAGCACACCTATGAGGACTCATGCCTCCACACCATACTCATTTGGGAAATAGGTTCTTGAGTTTGAGTATATTAAGTTAATTCAAGATTCCTTTCCTTTAATGTTATCGTGTCGGAACGTGACACTCCGATCCCATATACCGTGTCGGAACGTGACACTCCGATCCCATAATATCGTGTCGGAACGTGACACTTCGATACAATTATCTCATTATTTTATTTCATGAAGCCTTCTTTATTCAAGGCGTCATTTTAATAGAGAGGGTTCAAGATTAGAAATTCAACAGTCTCATAATTTTAGGCCAACCACAAACCACACAATCAAACATACAACCACACAATCAAGTACATAGGATACTTTATAATATCACTCAATACATATCAATCGCTATTTAGAGTTTATCTATCAAATATAAATAAACTATAACCTACCTCCACCGAAGAACCGAAGTCAAGCAACTACTTCTCCAATTCTTTTTCTTTCCTTAATGCCTCCGAACTCTTGCAATCTATCAATATGCTTAATTTGTAAGTTAACGAATCTATAAACACTCAAAATTAAAATCAATTTCCTAAAGTTCAAGCTAAGGGTTTTCTAAATTCTTCCAATTAGCATAATTTTTAATGAAATTTAAATAACACGAGACACCTAATATTTAATTACCTATCTCAATGCATCAAAATGGTATTTAAAATAAGAGAAAAATATTCTAATGTTTAAAAGTTCAAGCAGCAATGAACACCTCTACCTATAAACTAGCACTTTAATATTCCAATTATTTACATCATTAACGTTCTTGCCTAACTTTTTTTTTTACAAGCATTCATTTAACATCAAATGATATGCCAATGTAAACTTTCACTTTATAAGGAATTATAATAATAACAACTGTACACTTCCACTTTATAATAACATATAATAATAATAATAATAGTAAGTAATTAAAGTTGAGGCCCCCAGTTAGCAGACAGACTTAGAGAAATTCAAACCCAATTCAATTACACGTCCATAACCATATTTGATACACAATCGTAGTACAATCTTAGTCCCTCGTCATTAATATTTGGTCTCCACCTTCCAATCACAATGCACCATTAATATTCAATCAACATCATTATATAACCAATAGTGTTTTACAATATAATAATCCTATGACAATAAAATAAGATAAGGATCATCAAATTAAAAGTAACTTGATTCGAAAAACTAAGCAGATAAGCCAAAACAATCAAATTTCTCAATTTATGTTTATACAGCCATTAACTTCTACCCATAACATCAGATGAATAATAATAAACTAATATATTCAAGCAACCATTAACATTGGAAGGGAATAGATTTTAATTGAAATTTATTTACCTATGATAGATCTCGTTGGTGGTGCTAAGAATCAAGAAGAAGAGGCGCATGCGGTTTTCATATAATCAAATAATGTTTACCCTATTTATTAGATACTTATTATAAATATGGTAATATATATCAACTATTTATTTTAAAGTTATTTTCTAATTTAACCATCAACTAAGTATATTATTAAAACTACCCCACTAAATCCATAATTATAATTACGAATAGTCCAAAACACCCCTTTAAATCTATCGAAAAGTATTTTCTGACATAAAAACTTCTAGTGCTCAAAACGACCGAAAAAGGGTCGTTACATTTATTGTTTTTGATTCTTGCAGAACAATCTTCCTTGTATGCCAAATACACGGAGAGGAAGAGAACCCTTGTTTCCTTAAGATTACGAATCAGAGCGTACACTACGCAACATGAATCAAAACTTGAGTATTAACGATGATGATCCAAACCAGAACATCCCAGCTCCGGTTGATGTTCATGTAAATTATTACCCGATGCTCAGGTCAAAATCAACAGAAGGGACAAAATCCCGCTCCACATCCTCAAGAATACTACAGAGGCTATGAAAATATAGCAGACTCCGATGGGCCACTTGTCTTGCCCCCTCTACCACCAGGACACACCTTTGTGGTAACTAGTAGCCTGATGCATATGCTCACTGCCAGAGGTTTGTTTTCAGGGCTACCTTATGAGGATCCACTTGCCCATATAGCTAAGGTAAGGCCAGTGTGTAAAAGCTGTGTAGGGAGGCCTGATTTGGATTTGGATGTAATAGGGCTAAGAGTCTTTCCTCTCTCACTGACGGGAGAGGCTGCTATTTGGTTCACTGAGCTCCCTTATAACTTAATTTCACTTGGAACCAACTAAGGGACGTTTTCTTAGCATGTTACTACCCGGTCTCCAAGAAACTAAACCACAAAGACAGAGTGAACAACTTTTTGGCACTACCAGGAGAGTCAGTTAGTAGTTCTTGGGATGGATTCACTTCATTTTTGAGAAGTATCTCCAATCACCGCATAGATGATGAGTCACTGAAGGAATACTTCTATCGGGGACAGAATGATAACAATAAAGCAGTATTGGATACTATAGCGGGTGGTTCTTATTGGGAGTGTCCTTATGTCGAGATTGCCGAAAAGTTAGAGAAAATCTCCTGGAGTAATAAATCTAGGAGTACTAGGAAGTCAGATACTGGGAGAAATACCTTCGCAGTGCAATCCACTCAGAACCCAGCCACAGATGAGATTCGTAAAGAGATGGCTCAGATGAGAACTGAGCTTGGGTTGGTATTAAAACATGTCATTGGGGTGCAGAAAAGATAAATGCAGTTAACTACTTGTCTAAACCACCACCTCCAAATGATGAATGCTATTATGTGGATAATTCCTATGCGGTAAATGAGCAGACGGGGGGGGTTTCCGACCGAGTGCCCAAGGATCAAATCAGGAGAATTGGCGCCAAAGTCAAGGAAACCAAGGTCGGATCTATGGTAACTATAACCGTGAGGTTCATTATGTTCGAGATGGAAACTACAACCGCGACAACAAATTCAATAGAGGTAACTATGGTAACAGAAATGATAGGAATGGGCCCTATGTCCCTCCTCAAAATCGTGAAGTTACTCCTAGGGATGGTGGAGATAGTATGGCGCGAGTTGAGGATATGTTGCACAAAATGATGAGGATGTTCGATGCTAATGATAAGCACATCAAAAAGTTAAGGGGTGATTTAGCAGGTATTGGGCAGAAAATCGATACAAATGCAATATCGATTAAGAAGATTGAGTTGCAAATGGCCCAATTATCTGCGACTGTGAACACACAAAAATCGGGCACTCTTCCTAGCAACACTGTCCAAAATCCAAAAAATGACATACACTATATGGAAATCACTACTCGAGGTGGTAAGCAGACCATTGACCCACCTATGCTGTCTAAGGAGGAAAATGTGATAAAAGATAATGATAAGGTGGTACTGGGTAGTGGTGAAGTAGAAGATAACACTGGAAAAGATGTTGAAGTGCCTATAAAGGTAATTCACATTCCTAGACCACCACCACCCTTTCCTCAAAGATTAGTGAAAAAGACCGAGGATGGTAAATATCGGCATTTTATAACAATGTTGAAGCAGCTTTGTATCAATGTCCCTTAGGTAGAAGCTCTAGAACAAATTCCCGGTTATGCCAAGTTTATGAAAGATCTGGTTACAAAGAAAAGATTGGTCACTTTCGAGGATGATGATAGAATGCAGCATTGTAGTGCTATTGCTACAAGATCTCTCGTACAAAAGAAAGAAGATCCGAGTGCGTTCACTATTCCTTGTACAGTAGGGTCATTTACATTTTGCTAAATCATTATGTGATCTGGGGGCAAGCATAAATCTCATGCCCCTCTTGATTTACAAGAAGTTTGGTTTGGGTGACCCAAAGCCCACTGCGATGCGACTACTGATGGCCGATCGAACAATGAAAAGGCCTATAGGGATACTCCACGATGTGCTAGTAAAAGTGGAGTCGTTCATATTTCTGGAAGATTTTGTTATTCTTGATTGTGAAGTCGATTTTGAAGTGCCTATTATTCTTGGGAGGTCATTCCTTGTCACGGGTAGAGCCTTATTTCATATGGAAAATGGGCAGATGAAATTTTGGTTGAATAATGAAGAAGCGACCTTCAACATTTGTAGGTCCATAAGGCAGAGTGGTGAGCTCCAATCTGTATCTGCTATATCCTACAAAGAAAAGATAAAGAAGAACCATGACCTAAAAAGTGAAAAACGAGAGTTTATGGTTGGGGATTTGGTGCTTTTATACAATTCTGGGTTGCGTTGGTTTCCGGGCAAGCTCAAGTCCAAATGGACTGGCCCTTACTTGATTACCCAACTGTTCCCTCATGGAGCAGTTAAGTTAGAAGCCAACGAGGGTGTGCGGTTTAAGGTAAATGGACAACGAATAAAACTCTATTTTGGGCCTGTTGAATCGGCGAATAAAGTGATCGAGGCATACCATCTTGATGAAGGCTGAGTAATCAAGTGTCCTCAGTCGTGCCGCGACGTTAAATCAGGCTCTGGTTGGGAGGCAACCCAACACTTATAGTTTTCTCTCTAGTAATGGTAGCATTTTATACTAATGGGTTTTAAATTTGCAAGCACATCACCAGGAAATTCTGAAGAAAATAACACTGCAACAGTCACTAACGGACACATCGACGGACCGTCACGCACGCGACGGAACGTCGCATGAATCCGTCGTGCCAGGTACGCCTTTCAATTATTTTCAAAACTAGGGCACACGTGACGGAACCAATGACGGACCGTTGCATCTGCGAAGGACCGTCGTCGGGGACTCGTTGCGTCATTAATGGACATACCCGACCTGACTCGGTTGGGGGTAATTTGAAAAATTAGTAACATTTAAAAACCCCACCCCTTCATTTCACCCATTTCCTTCCGACTTTCTCCCATTTCCCCCCCTTTTCAACTTCTAACTTCCTACCTCCCTTCTCATCAACCGATCGGTTCCCCAAATTCCCCAATTCCGGATATCTCCTTTCTACTGGTCGGAGTCGGTTGCTGTGGTTCTGTTCTTGATTACTAAGTACATTCCTTGCTTGGTTTTCTCAAATTCTCAGGTATGTGTCTCTGATCTCTACCCATTTACATTGCATTTTTGTTTTTTTATTCGTATTAGCCTATTTTCTTTTTGGTGGGTGTTCATTCTTTGATCCAATTTTGCCTGACTTAGGTTGAGAATCCTCAAATTGCCTTGCTAAAACTCTAGAAATAGGTGCCTTAACATTACTAGTTTACTAGATATTTGGGTTAGAAATATATAGATTAACACTAAGTACTTCATGTGAGTCACAGAGGATGAATGTGGCATCCTCAATTCTGTCTCTGAATGACAGAACGAGACCCCGATGACGGACCGTTGCACCCATGACGGACCGTCATAGGGTCCGTTCCAACACCCCAACACCCTACTGTCCAATTTTTTCCAAGTGTCCACCAACGGACACATGCGATGGACCGTCGTCCCCACGACGGTCCGTCCTGCACAGCCGTTCTGGTTCTCACAGACCCTATTTCTAAGGGTCTCCAACTTTTTCTAAGTGTCCTCTGACAGACATCTACGACGGACCGTCGTACCCGCGACGGTCCGTCCTGCACAACCGTTCTGGTTGTTAGAGACCCTATTTCTAAGGGTCTCCAACTTTTTGTAAGTGTCCTCTGACGGACATCTACGACGGACCGTCATACCCTCGACGGTCCGTCCTGCAAATCTGTCGTGACGGTCAGAGACCTATCTCCTAAGGGTCTCCATACTTTTTTTCTAAGTACCCCACGACGGACATCGACGACGGACCGTCATTATCACGACGGTCCGTCCTGGTTATCCGTCAAAACTGTCAGAGATTTTCCTTCAGGTGTCTCCAAATAACATAGTCTTAAGTAAGACTGGCAAACGGACAGGACCGGGTCAACAGGACCGGTTTTATCGGTAACCGGACCGGTACCGGTTTTTTCTTACCGGATTTTCTTACCGGTACCGGATTTTACCGGACCGGTTTTACCGGAAAAGTGTCCCTGTTCCGCCCGGTCCGTTAGTAACCGGTTTGGAACCGGGTTGGACCGGTTTGGAACCGGGTCTTACCGGTTTTTCCATTTTTTTTTTAATTATTTTAATTATTATATAATATTATATATTTATATTAAAAATTCAATTGAAAACTTTAAAGTTTATAACTTTATATAAGTTTGAAATTAAATTTATATTTTAAAGTTTATATTGAATTTAAAGTTTCAAATTGAATTTAAAGTTTTATATTGAATTTAAAGTTTTTTAAACTTTATATTGAATTTAAAGTTTGAAATTACATTTAAACTTTAAAGTTTATATTGAATTTAAAGTTTTAATATAAACTTTTATTAAAATAATTAAAAATTAAATTTATAAAAAGACATGAATTAAATAGAAGAGACTATTATAAAAGAAAAAAATCAAGGCGAATAGCCGTATATTTATTCAAATAAATAAATTATACAATACAAATATTAGAAAGAGAATAAGAGTACATAATTTAGGAGGAATTGAATAGTAAATTAGTAATTATTATACTAACAATTCCAATTTTTTCTAAATTCTTTTTGTAAATTTTGTATCATTTGAAAAGAAAGATTTTTTGGAATTGGCATTTGTCGTTCTTCGTCCATTGCTTCCATGCCATCATCACTATTCTCACCAAATATTTCATCTATTTGGTCTTCTATATGGCTACTTAATAGTGGTAGTCCGGTGTTTCTTCTTTCGGCATTGACCCAATCTCGAAACAACACCGATATTTCCAAACTGTCCTTTGCTAATGAATATCGATGATCTCCAATCATAAATCTCGCTGCACTAAAGGCTTGCTCCGAAGCGACCGATGATGCTTGAATCGCTAGCACATCTCGAACAATCCTAGAAAGTGTCGGAAATTGTTTTTCACGATTCTTCCACCAATTTAATATTCGAGGTTGAAGTTCTCCTTCGTCACGCCTAATCTTTTCCCGTGCCTGGTTGAAATATAAATCAAAATCATTATTAGTTTCATCATCACTTTCAAGCTCAAGATATTCATCCATCATGTCATCTGTATCATCACTTTTAGGCTTAGAAGATGAAGGTTCAACTATTGGAATATTTTTTTCCATAACTTTATATGCATTATATAAATCTTTAACTTTTGTATAAATGCTACTTTTACATTGTTCAACACTAGGAGTTTCATCATCTTTAATTTCTAAATTTTTATAAATCTTTTCAACCATTCTTTGAACACCTCTTAATTTATAATTTGGGTTGAAAGTAGTAGCAGTCAAATAGATTTGAGGAATAGGGAAAAAATATTTTTTGAATTTTTCAATCATAAAAGCAACTGAATCTTTAAAATGTTCTTTTCCTTTATATTTAGCAAATTCAATTGAAATAGCACAAATGTTTACTAAAACAGAAGAAATAGTAGGATAGTATTGACCAGAACATTCATTTGTTGCTTTATAAAAAACTTTTAAAAAATCAATCAGTTCTTCAACATTTTGCCAATCTTCAAAGCCAATTCTTAAATTCGGATCCGCATTATGAGCATTAAAAACTAATTGTAGCGGTTCTTGATAAACATAAGCAACTTGAAGCATTTCAAATAAAGAATTCCATCTAGTGCATATTTCTTTTGGAATTTTTCTATATGCAAGTCCACATTCATTACAACGATTTTTAAATTCAGTAATTCTAGCTTTTACTTTAGCTTTAAAAATCCAATTACAAGCAAGTCTAATTTTTTCACAAGAAACTCCAAATTGAGAAATACCATCTTTTACTATTAAATTATAAACATGTGCGGCACACTTAATATGAAAACAACTATTATCAATTGGACAAAGTCTAATTTTTAAATAATCAACGGCACTTAAATTATTAGAAGCATTATCTAAAGCGACACTCATTATTTTATCACATATTCCATAATATTGTAAAATAGAGCCTACTTTTGATGCTATATAAGAACCGGTTTTATTTTCTTCAACATATTTATACGCTAATATTCGTTTTTGCATGTTCCATTCATGGTCAATCCAATGGACAGTAAGTGTAAAATAATCGTTACCATTAGGACTACGTCCCATATCAGAAGTAATAGATAACCTACCATCATAATAAGCAAATAAACAACAAAGAAAATGAGAATATTCTTTTTGATATTTAAAAAGATCACTTTTAATTGTATTTCTTGGAATACCTTCATAATCTGGGTTATATAATTCTCGAATATAATGAACAAAACCAGGATGAGAAGGAAATGAAAAAGGTAAACCACAAACAGCAACCATTTTAGCTAATTCTCTACGATCTTTTTCTTTACTATATGTGCGGTGTGTGCTTCGACTAGCCGGGTTAGACGTATTTAATACACTTTGAACCATATTAGAACCTCCAACACCCATAGAACTTTCGGGTATGGGTGTTCCATTTCTATTAGCTCTTTCTATATCATCTAGGCGAGCAAATTCTTTATTACACTTTCGTAAATGTGTTCTTAGTCGTCCCGTTCCCCCTTGCGTACCCGTAGTTACATGTTTCATTATCAATTTACATTTAGTGCACGTAACAGTAGTTTTCTCCTCATTTTGTATCAAAAATTTCCATACTAACGATCTTTTAACACGTACGGCGGCGACATTTGAAAAAGTAGGTAAAGAAGGGACTTCGGTAACCGGACTAGTCGGGGTAGGGGTCTCTTCATCTTCCTCATTTATTTCTACTTCTTCTTCTAATTCTTCTTCAAAATTAGTATAATGTCTATTTAAAGACTCATGATCTACTTCATTTTCAGAATTAAATTCAATAGGTCTTGGTGACGTAAAAAAAGTTTCATTAACACAAGTATAATCATTAGTATTAACTAAATATCTAGGTGGCAAATTTTTAGAACAAGAACTATTTATTCCTCCCTTTTTATTTTTTAATTCCGACATTGGTCTTTTACCACTATTTCTTTCCGAATTCATGTTAAAATTTAAAACAATTAAATATTAAGAGAAAAACAAGCAAAATAATATAATAAAAGAGATAAAACAACTAAATTAATAAACAAATAACAATTAAAGTTAATAGTTGGAACGAATGTACCAAACGTCTACGTAAATGTAGACGTATAACGAAAGCCGGATTTGATAGATGCCGATTGTAGCTTCCGAAATTCAAACTTCAACTCAATATCACAATATAATAATTAATAATTTATGAGAGATTTATAATTGAGAGTTTGAGACTTTGAGAGATTGTATAAGAATGTATAAGTATTGAATTTGTGATTTAAAATTGAAAAAAATGGTATATTTATAGTGTAAATGGGTTAGAAGGGGGTGGGGGGTCATATTTGACCGTTTTGGGCCCCAGCCCAACGGCTAGAAGGGCCCAACGGTAATAAAACGGTAATATTAAAAATATATAAAAAAAAAAATAAAAAATCCGGCTAAACCGGTCCTTACCGGATTGGACCGGACCGGAACCGGTTCTTACCGAACCGGTTCAACCGGATAAAAAACCAGGAACCGGTCCGGTACCCGGTCCTGTATACTAAAAGACCGGTTCCTTACCGGTTCAACCGGTACCGGACGGACCGGTACGGGAACCGGATTGGAACCGGACCGGACCGGCCAAAAACCGGTCCGTTTGCCAGCCTTAGTCTTAAGCAAGACATGTTGGACCCCATGATGGTCCGTCGTAATCACGACGAGCCGTCACCTGGTCCATCGTGTTTCACTATTACTATAGAAATGTTATTACACCTTTGCTCTTATATTTATTTTGTGTCGTTTTTGCTTGTCTTGTTTGCTCCTTCTAGTACTAATATTAATTCCTTACAGGTACTATCTCAAATGGCACCAAAACAAGATCGAGTTTACGCATGTGGACGTTAAAAGTCTGTCGCCCCGTTTGCCCGCCTGGTCATAGGCTCTGATTATGAGCATGACCCCGAGTACGTGCCTCCAGGCAGTGCCACTCCATCACGAGCTGCACGTAGTACCAGAGCTTGCCTCCCAGTCTGATGAGGAGCACACACTGACCGGCACACCTTCTATGTCAGCTACACATGACGAAGGAGCGTCTGGCTCCTTAGGAGTTTCGTGGTCGGAGGAAGCCTCCGGGTCCGCAGAAGTCCCTGCACATTCTGCCTCGTCTGATGAGGCTGACAGTTCTGATTCCACTCTAGGCTCACCGACTTGTGCTCTCACCCCGGTTGCCGACCAGCCCAATCGGTGGTGTGGCGACGGGCAATATCAAGTGTATTCAGACGCCAAGTTCCTGAATGATAAAGGCGTCATGACACGGACCCTTACACTGGAGAGGCGGGTCCTTACGGGTAGTCTCCCCACCATGCCAGAGATCCACAATCTCTTCACCAAACACCGGCTGGAGTGGACAGCACGTTCTTTGGGCCGTTATAGTGAGGAGTTGGTCCAAGAGTTCTACGCCTCTAACGTGGCTACTCTCATATCACAGATAGATAGGCGGGCTGACCCCGCCCCACTTGATAATGTCTGAGTACGTGGCATTCAGGTCGATATCTCCCTGCTCGCCATCCATCGGTACTTACGGCGAGGATGTTGATGCCAACAGGACCCCTCTCACCGCCAAGTTCGAATACCGGTGGCAAATTGTAAAAGATGACCAATTCTTGCGTGAGCCATCACTGAGTGAGACCACCAAGAGGTGGATGGCCCTGCACTTGTCTATTGATGGGAAGGGTGCAGACTGGGTAACGGAGCCAAAAGAGGCCATCAAGAAGGCTAACTGACCTTCATGGCTAAGTTCTTATGGTTGATTGTTCGCCACTGCCTTTCCCCCACGGCTGCTGATAACATTGTCACATGGGATCGCGCAGTTCTGATGGCGGCGATGAAAGCCGGGTTTGAGGTGGACTTTGCTTGGCTTCTACAGGCGGTCATGCACGAGAGGGCTTTCAAGGTCACAACTACTTACCCTTTTCCATGCATGATATTTTCCTTATGCAGGTCCGCAGGTGTGCCCATCTGGCACATTGATCAGTTCAAGACTCCGCTGGGCACTGTTGATATCGGCCTCATCAGGGATGAGGCAAATGAGTTGGCTCTACGCAGAGGGCCCTGTCCAGAGTTGCCTCCACTTGGTGAAAATCTGGCTGATACGGTAGCACATGCTCGCACGGCTACGCAGGCTGCTTCTGAAACCACTAACACTACCCCGGTCGAGTCTATCTCGGGTAGTAGCACTGCCCGAGCTCATCTCGCTCAGCCCCTTTCCCCGCTCTTGTCCCGCTTGCTAGGGTCCAGAAACTAGAGGCACAGATGGCTACACTTCTGTATCACATACAGCCTTGGATGCAGAGGTCTACTGCTAAGGCAGAAGAGCGCTTGGAGAGTAAAATGGTCCAGCACACAGAGCGGAAGATCGCTGAGGTTCATCAGCGCTTGGACTCTTTTGAGTTGCGAGTGCTAGCCGGGCCAGCCCCTCAGGTGGACGTGTCGACCCTTCAGGCTGCGGTCGAGAGTCTTCGAGCAGACATTGATATGATCCTAGAGGCTAGGGTGCCTGAGTCTGGTCCCCTTCTGCAGAGCCTGCTGAGGACACAGTGATGGCGGCCTTATTCGCCACTTCTGAGATTCCACTACCTCCCCCTCGGGAGCATGCCAAGAGGCACAAAGGTCGAGGAGAATGAGGCTAGATCACGGAAGAAGGAGCGCCGTGAGATGGAGGCTGCGAGGAGAGCCTCGCTTGCTGATGAGGAGGCGCGTCGGATCAGGGCTATAGAGTCAGCTGCTGGGGCATCTAGCTCCAGAGATGTGGCGATAGTGGGAGGCACTGCTGATAGTGCTGTTGCCGATGAGGACACTACTGAGGGTGTCCAGACTACAGTGGTAGTGGGTTCTGAGGATCGGACCCACCAGCTTGCTGATCGTCGGCGCTTTGCGCCCCATGTTTGCTTCACCTACCACTCTCGTATTTCAATTTTTTATGCATTGGGGACAATTGCATGTTTTTTTGTTGGGGGTGGGGTAAATGGAAAGTGAGTTCTGGGGTGAAGTCTGAGTAGCCCAATTCACTATCCTCTTTTGGGGTTTTCTTGCCTGTGCTCTTTTTCCCCAAGAGACTGATTATTTTTATCGTTGAACCGGCATGTTTATATCTTGTGTACATAGTTTAACTCTAAAGCATGATGGATAAAATGATATCCTGATGAAATGAAAATGATGCATGACTAGGCATAGTAATTGATAAATGTGTGGCTCTAAGTATGACATAGAGATACACCACTGCATGACCCTAAGTCTAAAATTCGAACTAGGTGTCTGATAATCTGGTAGAGTAATGAGGTGTCAAGTGAGTGTGAGAAAGATTCGAATAGTCCACTATTTGTACTGAGCTAGAACTTGCCTGGTTAGTCCTACTAAAAGTAAGTTGTAATAGACAATTAGGAAAGGATCATAGGACCTTGTTCAATATAGCTAATTTGTAGCCTAACTAAAAAATAAAAAAACCGAATGAAATTAATCCCTGTTTGATCCAAATGATTTGAGCTTAAAATAGACCTTTCTTTTTCACCCCAATTCATCTTTTCTGGGAATAATGTGTTGGCCCTGGTCCCTCCTTGGACATGTGCACCTCAGCTTATGCCAAAAGCATAAGTTGAAGGTGGCTAATGCAGTAAACAACATTTTCATGGCCCTAACCCAACTTTGGGTATTGTGTACTTTGACTCATGGCAAAGCCATGAGTTGAGGGTGACTATTATGAGGAATGCTCTAGAAAGTGGGGTTGAAATAACAAAGAGAGAGAAAGAATAAAAGTAAAGTGACTCAAGAACCAGTTGAAAGAAAAGGGAATTAAACAAAATGAAAAATAATATACACTAAATACAAGCAAGGAAAGAAGAGAGTCATTTACACAAATGAAGAAAGAAGGAAAACTAGCAAGGTGAAAGAATATGAGAAATTGGGCGAAATAAAATGATAAAAAGTGGTATGTTGAGCCGATATGTCAAGGAGGGCAAAAAGTCACTAAAAGTATACTTAAATATACCCTACCTGACCATGAGCCTATTTTACAAGCTAAGAAAGTCCTATCGTGATCCTAATGTATAGCAAACTTAAAGAAGTGAAATTAAGGGCAAACTTATGGAAATATGTATGAATGAGTTGTGAATTTGTTCTAAGAGTGAGTGTTGAAAAGTAATCCTTATAGTCAAACTGAAATCATTGTGTGAAAAATGAGGATGTTGTTTTGAATTGAGGACACTAGTTGCAATACCGAAAATATTAGCACCTCGGTGAGAAATTGAAGAGGATAGGTGTCAGTGCGTGGTGAGTCTGTGTCATGGTCTGATTCCACATAATTCAAGCCTAATAGTGCTAACATGCATAGACATGAAGAGACTGATCGGGATTGATAGCCAAATGATTGAGAAAGCTAAAACATGGATACTATTGTACAAAGATTGAGAAAGCTAAAACATGATATACCGTGGTTTCACGGTATTTTTAATGCTTTTTCCTTAAGTTTAGTGTGTGTACAAAAGCCTTTTTGAATTGATTTTTATGTAAGTTTCCCTTTATTTGCAGGAGTTTTTGAGCAAGAAATGCAAAAAAGTTACCACCTACGGAGCTTGTGACGGTCCGTCGAGCTTGTCACGGTCCGTAGGTGGCATCGTAGAAAAGCTGCTGAAGGAAGATGGGGAAGTCTGACCTAAGTGTAGGATTACGAAGTTCATGACGGACCATCATAGCCACGACGGTCCTTCCTGTTGGTTCGTCGTGATGATCAGAGAAGTAGTCCCAGTACCCAAATTCCAAGAGTTTAAGTGTTATGGAACGGAGACCCTCGATGGACCGTCGTGCCAGTGATGGTCCGTCATACCTGTTCGTCGAGGATAATGAAGAAAGCAGCAGAAGGATTTGTAAAGTATAGGATGACGGAGGCCATGACGGCCCGTCGTGACCACGACGGCCCGTTACGAGGTCCGTCGGCTCGAACGCATTTTGACAGATTTTAGCAATTAGAGTGCTCCTTTTATTAGGTTTTTGTTTTTATAAATAGTTGGAAAAACCACGTTTTTGAGGTTAGGCTCTTGGTTATTTTAGACTCTTTGTTAGTAGACTCTTTGTTATTAGACTTTTTGATTTTTAGACTTTTGGAGAATCTTTAGTCCTCGTTTAATTTTAGTAATTGAGACATTTTTTCTGGAATTGATTGTTGGTGATTTTGTTTATTAATCAAGTGAATTTCTGGATTTTAATCTTTCTCATCAAAGTAAGTGCATGAATTCTTATATTATATATATGAATATTGTGATTATGACTATGGGTAACTAAACTCCATAACTAGGGTTGTGGGAACCATTGGTGAATAATAAGGTAAAATCTAACTAAAATAACACTTCTAGAATAGTGTCTTGCATGTATTGATAATTATTTCGCTTAGAAGTCTTTTTAACGGATGGCCAACGTTAGAACTCGCGTTAATGCTACTTGCCGGACCAAGGAGGTAGATAATAGGAAAAGAATTATCAACATAGATTTAGTGTATACTATCTAATAAGCTAGTGTTGATTGGTACGAGGTAATAACTTAGTCAAATATCGAATACAATGCTTAATATGAGGTAAAGGTA
>NC_028648.1:67940872-67943374 GCF_001406875.1 Solanum pennellii
GTAGTTGGGGCTTCCTCTCATGGGAATCCATTGGATGAGTATTCCTCTTTGGGAAGTCAACATCTCATATAGAACTATAGGGCGAATCTTCCTCTTTGGGAAGTCATCACCTCCCATTGTCAAGTTCACTCGGTGATAAGCTAAGTCCCTTTATTGAAACATCTTTAAGCCTTTAATTATCAACCATAGCTTAGTTTAGGTCATAAGGTCTACCGCTTGTATAATCATCATCATCAATAGATCAATAAGAATTGCATGAGTATAGTCCTTTCATCACAATTCATATAGGTGAGGTTAACACATTAGCATTTTATAGCATATCAAGGCACACTGATAGTTATCACCATCCTTATATCACATACACCTTAATCAACCTCACAACATAGTCAAGACATTTCAATTCAACATCATACCACCCTATCATCCTAATATAAGGCATACTTCAATATAACATCATGACTTAACCACAATTAATCACAACTAGAAGTAAAGATAGAGATTCCAAGGCTTACCAAGTCTCTTTCATGGTTCATCATTTAGGCCTTACCATAAAACCTCAATTCAAGCCAATTTATATATTCAACATCATAATTCAACAATCACCATGATAACAACACTAGAATAAACACTATAGCACAATTCAATACTAGATCATAACTTAAAATAAGATGCCTAGGTCAACTCACCTTCTAACCTAGATCATCTTCTCAAGACTAGCATGATAGACTACAATTCACTCCAATTTGTTAATGATTATTGTAACTACATCATTTTATAGTGATATATCTCATAAGCAAGATAATTGAATCAATCACAACCCAATTTGCATCAAGATCAAACTTATGGTTAAGGTTTAAAGATCACATTATTCAATTTGAATCAAAACATTACAATTAATCATAATCAAGTACAAATACATGTTAATCTATCCATTATATCCTAAAGAAGCCATAAAAACACAATTTACAACATCAATTTCGTAATTGGATGAAACCCACATGAAAACTCACCTTTTGAAATCCATTTTGAAGGAACCCTTTGAGGAAAGAGTCAAAGGTGAATTAGATCTCATACCTTAACGTTTGATGGTGAATTCGTCTCTTTCCATTCCCCAAAACCTCTCCTAGCTTGTCTTCAATGGTGGTTTCCAATAGAGAGAGAAAGAAGAGATAAGGAAGAGAGTTTATTTGTTAGTTGTGTTTAGATTAAAGAGGGTTGGGGGTATTTATATTGGGGCTTAATCAACTTAATTAGACTCCCTTAAATCCCTAATTAATCACCTAACCCCCTAACTAATTAAATGAAACTAACTTAAGTTGTGGAGGAAACTCGACCCTCACAGACGAGATCCCGAACGACGGGCCATTTGTGAGTCGACGGACTGCCCCCCCCTCCCGTCCTGCACTTCGTAGGTAAGTTAAGAGACTGTGCAGGTGAGGGGCTTCCTCGAATTGTCTAAGTGTGGGATGACGGTGGCATTGACGCCCCGTCGATCCACACACAGAGCGTAGCCTGTGGCGTCGATGCACACTACTCAGGCAGTGTTGCCTTTAACTGCAAGGGTCCTCCTCAAGGGCCCTTGGTTGGTCCTTGGGGAGTCGTACCCGGACGTTTCACCCACGAAAGACCTTAAACAACGATTAGCTACCCTTTCACTATTTTTCATAAATTTCCGACTCCTAAAAGCTAGTAAAATAGGTTAAGGCACGCTAGTACCTCTTTGAACCAACTACAGGACGTCATGGACTTTCTTGGACGTTTTGGTTCTTAAACTTCCTAAATGACCTATATTCATTAAAATAGGTCTTAAAATAGTACTTAGACCTCATGACACCTACGTTAGGCTTTATGACACGTCATGGATTTTCAAAGTGTTACAAATACACTTTTAATTCATATTACAAAGAACAATTTATCATTCACATATAATACAAGTTTTATAAACAAAATTTATTAATCGATAATACATTTATCACACATTTTAATACATTTATAATATAATTAGTCAAATTCTTACTAAACAAACATAATATATTATTAAAACAATTATAATACACACGTATTGTATATTTAGTTCACTTTTAATACTATAACATAGTATTATTATGATCTTTTTAAAAACTGACATTAAAGTCTCAAAATAATTGGGCGGTGACATAAGTCTTAAGTATTGATTGTACGTTACAATTATGTGACTAATGATTAAGAAGTCTTTAGTATTGAGTGTATGGGACGATTATGTGATTAATGAATAAGGATTGTGGAGTTGCACCCAAGTTTATAAGATGACAGTTTGGTCCACTGAATTAAATGAGGGGTAAAAGGATAAATTAACTAAAACCTAATTCAATCAATTTTGGTGGTTAAATGAAGGGTAAAAGGGTAAATTGACTAAACCAAACCTAATTTCACCAATTTTGGTGGGAGAGAAAATTATTAAAGAATGGGGAATTAGTACAATGAGGGAGAGAGAATATACTCACCCAGAACAGAAAACAGCAG
>NC_028648.1:67953374-67962606 GCF_001406875.1 Solanum pennellii
AGTCAAGACCCACATCCGAATTTATGTTAAACAACTATGAACCAAAATTCAAAGTGTAAAGGAAATCAAAATACCTTAACTTCAGAGTGGTATGGTTGTAAGAGGAAATTTCAAACAGTACCATATGTTCCTGAACTTGATCATCGACCGAAGAAAAATGGAGAGGCAAGAGAGTTTGGGAAGGAAGAGTTTGGGGAATTTGAAGGATTCTGATTTGGGAGCGAAATGGAATATGGGAGGATGATGGTTTGTGATAAAGGAAAGAAATAAAGGGATAAAACGGTTTTGGAAGGGAATTTTAAAAGAATTTGAAGGTTGGAATGAATATGAACCGTTATTTCCTTTAATATTAAAAGTCGAGTCGGGTTTGGTCACTAGCAGTTAGGATCTATGAAAACCCATTTACGGTCTGTAGGGCAGTCGACGAACCGTCGACTAGGACCGTCGTTTGAATCTAGACTTAGAAAATTTAAGAGACATACCTGGGATCCATGGACACCATCAATGGTGTGTCGAATGAATGACGGTCCATCGATGGGGTCTGTACTATGAACCATACCATTTCCAGCTGATTTTTTATTTGGTCCCTGCACATGTTACACCCATTAGGCTATTCTTTTTGTGTGTTTTTTCTGGACACTTTTGAGACACGGACCCTACACTAATCTCTAGACAACACTAGCATACAAGCAAGAATGAATCTTCCGCTCTGACTGACTATCTGTTGAGGGTGAAAGGTTGTGCTCATATCTAACTGATCACCCAGACCATGTTATAATGGCTTCCAAAAGTGAGAAGTAAATAGTGAACCTCGATCTGATATGATAGAAATAGCAACTCCATCTAGTCGCACAATCTGAGTAATATAAAGCTCGGCTAACTTTTTTGTCGTCTACTTCAGCTGAACTGGAATGAAGTGGGCAGACTTGGTCATCCTATCAACAACAACCAAAATAGAGTCATAACCACCCACTATGGTAGGCAAACCCACAATAAAGTCCACAGTAATCAGCTCGCGCTTCCAAGTAGGAATAAGCATCCTCTGATATACACCCCTGGGCCGCTGGTACTCACACTTGACCTGCTGGCAAGTCAAACACCTCAAAACAAAGTCTAAAATATCCCTATACATCCCACACCACCAGTATTGCTGACTCAGATCATGATACATCTTCACAACCCTCAGATGTATGGAATATCGAGAACAATGGGACTCCTCAAGAATCAATCTAATCAAATCGCCCGTCTTAGGCACACAAATTCTTCCTCCAATCCTCAAAACACCATAGAAATCAAGGACAACCTCCCTTGCTTCCCCTATCAATACTTTGTCTCGAATGAGACATAACTTCTCATCATCAAACTGGTCTGCACGAATTTGCTCGACTAAAGAAGACCGAGCCTCAATAAACGCAATCATCCCATCACTCTCTTCTAAAATCTGCAAGAGGAAAAAACTATTAGCTAATATTTGCACAACTCTAGCCAATGGTCCCTCCTAAATACTAAGTGCTGCAAGACTCCCCATGCTAGGAGTCTTCCTACTCAGAGCATCGGCCACAACATGGGCCTTCCCTTGATAATACAGAATGGTCACATCATAGTCCTTCCTCAACTCAAGCCATCCCCGTTGCCTCAAGTTCAAATCCCTCTGACTGAAGATATACTGAAGACTCCGGTGATTAGTGAAGATCTCACAACGCACCCCATACAAATAATGACGCCATACTTAAGTACAAATACCACAGCCGCCAACTCCAAATCATGAGTAGGGTAGTTCTTCTCATGGGACTTCAATTTCCTAGAAGCATAAGCAATCACTTTCCCCTTCTGCATCAACACACCACCCAATCCAACTCCTGAAGCATCACAATACACAGTAAAGTCTACACCCTCCTCAGGTAGAGTCAACACAGGAGCTGAAATCAACAAAGTCTTGAGCTTCTTAAAGCTCTCCTCACATTTATCAGACCATAGAAAACCCACACCCTGCCGAGTCAATCTAGTCAATGGAGCTGCAATACTAGAGAAACTCTGAATAAATCATCGATAGTAGCCTGCCAATCCTACAAAACTCTGAATCTTAATAGGTGAAGTAGGTCGCGTCAAGCCTCTAATTGCCTCAGTCTTGGCCGGATCTAGTCTAATATCCTCCTTGGACACCACGTTTCCCAAGAATGTCACAAAAGTAAGCCCGAACTTACACTTTGAGAACTTGACATAGAACTTCTCTTCTTTCAACCTCTGAAGTACAATCCTCAAGTGTCAGACATAGTCTTCCTCAGCCTTGGAGTAAACAAAGATGTCATCGATGAAAACAATCACAAAAGAATCAAGGTATGGTCGAAACCCCTATTCATCAACTCCATGAATACAGGGGCATTAGTCAATCCGAAGCATCACTAGGAACTCATAATGCCCATTATCGAAAAGTTTTCTTAGGGATATCTGATGCCCTAATCTTCAACTGATGATACCCAGACCTCAAATCAATCTTAGAGAACAATGATGCTCCCTGTAGCTAATCAAATAAGTCATCAATACGCGGAAGAGAATACTTATTTTTCATCACACATACCTATCACTTTTGGAAGGTTTGGTACCCTCGATTCATCCGACTCAAGGAGAAAAAGAGAACAAGATGGGGGGCTTGCCTCCTCGTTCCCTTTTACCTATGCCATGATGCTCATGGGCAGCTTATCTCTAATTGGATTTCCTTATCTTTCTTTTTCAAATTACGCTCCTCTTCAGACGTGTCCTCGATAACCTGGCGGTTCTTCGATCTCCGCTTTTGGGGGCGGGAGTGTTACCTTGTTCAATTGTCTGTAATCAATACACATCCTCGTAGTCCCATCCTTCTTCTTCACAAATAATACAAGGAACCCCAAGGTGATACACTAGGGAAAATAATACACTTACTCAATAAATCCTACAACTGATCCTTCAACTCTTTTAACTCTCCTGGAGCCATACGATAGGGAGGGATAGAAATTGGCTTAGTGACCGGCTCCAAATCAATAGGAAAATCAATATCCCTATCGAAAGGAACACCTGGAAGATCAGAAGGAATACATCGAGAAACTCCTGAACCACGGGAACACAATCCATGAGAGGTGGTTCAAAACTAGTATCCCGAATGAAAGCTAAGTAAGACAAACACCCTCTCTCCACCAATATCTGAGCACAGATAAAAGAGATGACCTTACTAGGATAAGAACCACTAACTCCCTTCCACTCAACCCTCGGATCACCAGGCATCGCTAATATCACAGTCTTAGCATTATAATCAAGGACTACATGATAAGGATAAAGCCAATTCATACCCAAGATAATATCAAAGTCTACCATCCCAAAATGATTAAGTCTACCCAAGTGTCATACCCAGCCAAATAAACAAGACAGGATCGATACACTCAATCCACCATTAAGGGCTCACCCACGGGTGTAGAAACACGAATAGGTACAGTCATGTTATCACATATCATATCAAATTCAGCAGCAAAATAGGTAGATACATAAGAGAATATAGTCCCTGGATCACACAACACAGACGCAGGTCGATGACATACTAGGATGATACCTATAATAACAACATTTGAGGTTTCTGCCTCAAGTCTCCCTATGAAAGCATAACAGTGACCCCCTCGTCCACCTCTAGCCTGAGTGGTACCTCTACCCCCCACTATGCTGAGCTGCAACACCTCTACTAGAAACTCTACTACCTCTTCCTGACTGAACTCTACCACGACCTCTACACTGCGGTGCCGGTGGCCTAATAAAAAATGAAGATCTAGGTTGTGGCCCATCACGACCCCTCTGAGAAGTACACTGCCGCATAAGGTGATCAGTATATCTACAAGTAAAGCAAAATCTATGTCCTGGGAAGTGTTGTGTGGACCCTGAAAACCCACTATAATTAACACGCCCTGTAGGTCGCTGTTGTGAACCATACGAGCCCTGTCCCGGGCTATAAGAATCCCTAAATGTCGGACCACCCTAGGATGTCGGCATAGATGCACGAATGGGTCCCCGCTGCTGAAAGGAACCACTCCCTCTTTGGGATCCCCCTACGTATAGACGAGGCACCATGAAACTAACCTGAGGTACGGGACCTCTTAGGGTACCCAAACTCCTCTCTATCCATCAATTTCGCCTCTTTAGCGGTTCTCACAATGGACTGAAAAGAATCCCCCTCTCTAGATTCTGAAACACAGCTGACCTGATATGATAGAGAAAGTCAATCCCCTCACAAATATGCGGATCCTCTCTGTCTCATCTGTAATAATGGCCAACGCATGCCTAGACAACTGGCAAAAAGGCGCCTCATACTATATAACCCATAGACCATCCTATCTCAGATTCTAAAACCTCAAGAGACTCTCCTCTCTCATACTCCAAGGGATAAAACGATCATGGAATGCACTAGAAAACTTTTCCAAAGTCACTAGAGGAGATCTAATTGGCAGTTTCCCGAATAAGTCCTTCGCCACTCCCTCGATGTCCCATGAAGCTGGAGTATAGCATATCGAACCCCATGTGACTCAGGTAATCCAACCACCTCTAGCAACTCTCGGCATGTAGTCAGAAACTCATGAGCGTCCTCACCCTTCCCACCCTTAAACTGAGGTGGGTGCATCTTTCGAAATCTCTCATACATACGCTGCTCATCCTTTCTTAGAACAACCACCGGTGCAACTTGACCCCCAACTTCTGGTGCAACATCATTCTGAACCACGGGATTCACTGGTATCTTCCCCACCGCATCTTGAATAATTGGAGCTTGCTGCTGCTCTTGGGTCTGATCCCCCTCTCTAGTATGAGAGTCACGTGGTGTGGCGATCGCACCACCACCCTGAGAAAAGCCCTCTTGAACACTTAACACCCTCAATAGTGTATCCTGAAGTAAAGTTGTGACTACAGGCTGTGGAGGAACCTGGTCCTCTCTGTCATCAATCTGGGGCTCTAGAGAGACCTCTCTAGCACAACCTCTCACAGGTGCTGCTCCAATTACATGACCCCTGGCTAGTGTCATACCACGATAACGACCTCTATCTCTAGCTCTACACCTACCCCTAGCTGGGGCCTCAAAAACTGCCTCGGGAAGTGCTTCCCCTTTACCACCACTAACATTCGCTCTGGTCCTTGTCATTTGTCAAAAGAGTATACAACAACTCATTACTAAAGAAGGTAACCACGCACGATGAGAAAGAATGAACAAAAGAAAGTTTCCTAATAGTCTTTATAACCTCTCAGAGATAAGTACAAACGTCTCTGTACTTATCCTTGAGACTCTACGTAGACTCGGCTTGTAAACACGTGATATCTATGAACCTGGGCTCTGATACCATTTTGTCACGACCCAAAAATGGGTGTGATGGCACTCGTCTTATCCCACCAAGACAATTCAGCCTAAAACTCAAAATCTAACAAAGTGAAGAAATAAAAAATAACAATCCAACAACAGTTTCTATTATGAAAACCAGTCATTTAATTCAATCCCCAAAACCAAGTTGTCACGTGCACAAGCCTCTAATGCAAATATTAGAATTGAAACAAACTACAAGTCTAAAATGAAGTTGTCTCTCAAGTAAAAACAAAGTCATAACCTTTAGTACGAAAGTTCGTTGAGATGACAAGCAGCTATCTCTCAATCCTCCACAAGATACCTCAGAAACGAAGAGAATGGGATGTATCACGAAGGTGAGGGCTTGTAACCTACAAAACTTGTAGAAGCAAGGGGTGAGTATCAAACCACGCGGTATCCAACAAGCAAACCTCTAAACACAAGTTAAGTGAACAAAATATGGGTACTCCATAAACCCTATCTGAACCTCCTCCTTACAGCCTAACAATTCACCATTTAACAAGCACACAACTCAACACCCACACTCTATCAGTTTACCTGTTCTCGATAAAAATTCAATATTGAACAGTCACAAGATTCACAAAAAACACTCACAAGATCAACAAAACACGTGTTCAACTTCATCTATATTAAAAATATGTAATGCCATGAGATGGTAATGTCAAGTATAGTGATGCATGTCGTACCTAATGATACACACCCGTTGGCTCTCAGTATGGGACCCATGTGGGACATATATGTCCATGCACTTGTAGCGACGTACGACACGACCCTCGATAATAGTAACCGTCGCGTCGCGCGATACGTCCCTTAAAATATAATATCCATCGCGGCGCGTGATACGACCCTCGAAATGGTACATACTCTTAATACATTACTCTTATCATATCCATGTCTTTGATGTAATTCAAATGACATACTCAAATGAAATTGAGGAGCTAACAATTTTGATAACAAAGCACAATTTACAACAAGGAATACAACACCAACAAATAGGCATCAAGTCTCCAAATCATTCTCAACACCACAAAAGGAAATATACGAATTTCATACGCTTGACAAGGGTTTAAAAATCCACTTGCCTTAGCTGATCGAATAATCACTCCGGGACTTGAGCCTTCCTTCTCCGTTGGGCTTCCGACTCGATGGAATCTATTCAAGTATATATATTCACAATAAGGTTTAGAAACTAAAAATACCCACATTATTATGTGTTTAACCTTGACCTAAACACTTAACTTTAATCAAATTCTTAATTTTTTATGCCAACTAACATTTCAACTATCATAGTTTTCCAAGTTTCAAGCCTAGGATTAAATTTCAATTATTTCCTTTCCAATATCATAATTCGAATAATATTCACTTAGTACCATAACAATAATATTTAATTACACATGTCAACCTATCAAAAATTGAATCATAATATAATGACCAAAATATAAATTTCACACCACTAATTTAATTAGAGCAGTACTACATAGAATTAATCCATTTTTTCCCTTCTCTTTGGCACATTTTTATCCCAGCCAATCATTGGCTCATTATGTCCAATGATTGGCTCATTATTTAGCAATATGCATTAACCCCAAATATGGCCTTATGCCAGAACATGGCCACAATTCCTTAGCAACATAAAACAATATACTTTTCTTAACATCAAACTCTTAATTAATTTACAATATTAACCAACAGACAAACATATCATATGGTCTAGTATTGTCCATCTGTCGTTGATTTATATGGAAGTCATTGCCAATCATCACATCTTAATATTTAACAATTTTGGCGACAATTAATAATAATAACCATAGTGCTACATTATATCGACCAAATAAATTTTATATAAAGTAACTAATGCATACCTACAAAGAATTGAAGATGGTCGAAAGAGTATCTGCAAGAATTTTTTTTCCTCTTCGATTGATGTTGCGCTAGGTTATATTATTCCTCTCCCTTTTTTCTGTGTTTTTTGACTCTTCTTTTAATTAAAATAATTAATTGTATATTAAAACTCACAAAATCCACTAACTTATATTTAATACATGTCCCTAATGGTATAAGGTCTTAAATAAATATCACTTTAGCCCGCTAACTATCGATTAAGTCATAAAACTACGATCACCCAACAATTAATAAAATCATGTTGAACGAATACTAAAATTTTCAAGAGTGATGCCTCAGGTCATTACATTATCCACCACCAAAACCATGTTCGTCCTCGAACATAATGTAAAAAGAAGTGCCTGAAGCTTCAAAAAACTGAGGAGATCTAGCACGCATGTCAAACTCTGTCTCCCAAATTGCCTCCCCAACTGATCGGTGCTTCTATTGCACCTTCATTGAAGTAATCTCCTTGGTTCTTAGCTTTCGAACATGCCTATCAAGAATAGCTATAGGCTCCTCCTCATATGTCAAGTCGGGACCCAACTCTACATAATCAAGTGAAAGCACATGAGATTCATCCGGAATATACTTCTGAAGCATAAAGACATAAAAAACAGGATGGACTGCCGACAAACTAGGTGGCAAGGCCAACTTGTAGGCCACCTCTCCCACTCGTCTTAATGTCTCAAAAGGTCCTATAAATCTAGAACTATGCTTGCCCTTCTTTCCGAACCTCATCACACCCTTCATGTGTGATACTCGAAGCCAAACATGATCACCCTCCATAAACACTAAGTCTCTAACTCTCCGGTCTGCATAAATATTCTATCCACTCTGAGCTGTCAACAGTCTATACTGAATCATACGGACTTGCTCCATAGCATCTCTAAGCAAGTCTATATCCAAAGAGTCCATCTCCGCCAAATCAAACCAACCAATCGAAGATCTACACCTTCTGCAATACAACGCCTCAAATGGGGCCATCTGGATACTAGAGTGATAACTGTTATTGTAGGCAAACTCTGCTAAGGGTAAATGTCGATCCCATTTAGCACCGAAATCGATCACACACGCTTGAACCATATCTTCCAACACCTGAATCGTCCGCTCAGACTGACCATCTGTTTGAGGGTTAAATGTTGTGCTCATATCTAAATGAGTACCCAAACCATGTTGTAATGCCTTCTAGAAGTGAGAAGTAAATAGTGAACCTCAATCAGAAATGATAGAAACAAGAACTCCATGTAGTCGCACAATCTGATTGATATATAGCTCGGCTAACTTTTTTGTCGTATACTTCACCCGAATTGGAATGAAGTGGGCAGACTTGGTCACCCTATCAAAAACAACCCAAATAGATTCATAACCACCCACTATGGTAGGCAAACCCACAACAACGTCCATAGTAATCTGCTCCCACTTTTCCAAGTAGGAATAGTCAACCTCTGAGATACACCCCCAGGCCGCTGGTGCTCACACTTGACCTATTGGCAAGTCAAACACCTCAAAACAAAGTCTAAAATATCTCTCTTCATCCCACACCACCAGTAATGCTGACTTAGATCATGATACATCTTTGCAGCCCCCGGATAGATGGAATATCGAGAACAATGGGCCTCCTCAAATAGCCCGTCGTAGGCACATAAATCCTGCCTCCAATCCGCAAGACACCATCAGAATCAAGGACAACCTCCTTGGCTTTCCCTCTCAATACTTTGTCTCGCATGAGACATAACTTCTCATCATCAAACTGGTGTGCACGAATCTGCTCGACTAAAGAAGATCGAGCCTCAATAAAAGCAATCATCCCTCACTCTCTTCTGAAATCTACATGCGGAAAAAACTATTAGCTAATATCTTCACATCTCTAACCAATGGTCTCTCCTCAATACTAAGTATTGCAAGACTCCCCATGCTAGGAGTCTTCCTACATAGAATATCGGCCAAAACATTGGCCTTCCCTGGATGATACAGAATGGTCAC
>NC_028648.1:67962833-67968719 GCF_001406875.1 Solanum pennellii
ATAAGAGTTCATGTACTTACTTCAATGAGAAAGAGTAAAATCCGAAAGTTTGCTTGATTAATCACCACAAATCACCAACAATCAATGATAATCAAAAGTCTAACACTAATACCAAGAGTCTAATAATATGATGTCTAACAATCCAAGAGTCTAACAATCTAAGAGTCTAACAATACAAGAGTCTCCCAATCTAAGAGTCTCAAGATAACCTAATAATACAGAGTCTAACAATGGTCTGGAGTCTTACCTAATAATCAAAGGTCCAGACTCCGACCCTCTAAAACGAGGTTTTTCGAACTATTTATAGAAAATAAAAACCTAATTATGCAAGGACTCTATTTGCTTGAAATCTGTTAAACGCGGCTGGGTCGACGGACCTCGCGACGGATCATCGTGGTCACGACGGGCCGTCATGGATTCCGTCGTCCCATACTTGTGCAATTTCTTCTGCTGCTCTCTTCATTACCCTCGACGGCAAGTATGACGGACCGTCATAGGCACAACGGTCCGTCGAGGATCTTCGTTCCAAAACACTTAAACTCTTGGAATATGGGTACTGGGATTACTTCTCTGAACTTCATGACGAACCTGCAGGACGGACCGTCATAGGAACGACGGACCGTCATGGACTCCGTAACCCCACACTTGGTCAGACTTTCCCATCTTCCTTCAGCAGCTGCACTATGCTGCCACCTACGGACCGTCACAGGCACGACGGACCGTCATAAGCTCCGTAGGTGGTCTCTTCTGCATTTCTTCGCTCAAAATCTCCGCATTCATCTTTGGACAGATTTCCTGCAAAACAAAGAGAAACTTATATAAAAATCAGCACAAAAAGGCTTTTGGACACACTAAACTTAAGGAAAAAGTATTAATAATACCGTGAAACCACGGTATATCAGTCACATCATAGTCCTTCAGCAACTCAATCCATCTCTGTTGCCTCATGTTCAAATCCCCATGACTAAAGATATACTGAAGACTCTGGTAATTAGTGAAGATCTCACAATGCACCCCATACAAACAATGACGCCATAACTTAAGTACAAATACCATAGCCACCAACTCCAAATCATGAGTAAGGTAGTTCTTCTCATAGGACTTCAACTTCCTAGAAGCATAAGTAATCACTTTACCCTTCTGCATCAACACACCACCCAATTCATCTCCTGAAGCATCACAATACACAGTAAAGTTTACACCCTCCTCATGTAGAGTCAACATAGGAACTGAAGTCAACAAAGTCTTGAGCTTTTGAAAGCTCTCCTCACACTCATCAGACCACTGAAAACCCACATTATGTTGAGTCAATCTAGTCAATGGAGATACAATGCTAGAGAAACTCTGAACAAATCATCGATAATAGCCTGCCTATCCCATAAAACTCCGAATCTCAGTAGGTGAAGTAGGTCGCGTCTAACCTCTAACTTCCTCAATCTTGGCCGGATCTACTCTAATACTCTCCTTGGACACCACGTGTCCCAAGAATGTCACAAAAGTAAGCTAGAACTCACACGTTGAGAACTTGTCATACAACATCTCTTCTCTCAACCTCTAGAGTACAATCCTCAAGTGTCGAACATGGTCTTCCTCAGTCATGGAGTAAGCCAAGATGTGATCGATGAAAACAATAAAAAAAGAATCAAGTTATGGTCGAAACACCCCATTCATCAACTCCATGAATGCTGCAGGGGCATTAGTTAATCCGAAGGACATCACTAGGAACTCATAATGCTCATACCGGGTCCGAAAAGTTGTCTTAGGGATATCTGATGCCCTAATCTACAATGATACCCAGACCTCAAATCAATCTTAGATAACAATGATGCTTCTTGTAGCTAATCAAATAAGTCATCAATACGTAGAAGAGGATACTTATTCCTCACCATTACCTTGTTCAACTTCTATAATCAATACACATCCTCATAGTCCTATCCTTCTTCTTCACAAATAATACAGGGGCACCCCAAGGTGATACACTAGGGTGAATAATACACTTACTCAATAAATCCTGCAACTAATTCTTCACTCTTTCAACTCTGCTAGAGCCATACGATAGGGAGGGATAGAAATTGGCTTATTGTCCGGCTCCAAATCAATAGCGAAATCAATATACCTATCGGGAGGAACACCTGGAAGATCATAAGGAAATACATCTCTGAGCACGGATAAAAGAGATGACCTTGCTAGGATAAGAACCACTAACACCCTTCTAGTCAACCCTCGGAACGACATGCATCACTAAAGTCACAGTCTTTTTATTACAATCAAAGACAGCATGATAAGGAGAAAGCAAATTCATACCCAAGATAACATCAAAGTCTATCATCCCCATAATGATTAAGTCTAACCAAGTGTCATACCTAGCCAAAGAAACAAGACATGATACACTCGATCAACCACTAAAGGCTCACCCACAAATGTAGAAACACGAAAAGGTACAGTTATGCTATTACATATCATATCAAATTCAGTAGCAAAATAGGTAGACACTAAGAGAATGTAGACCTTGGATCAAATAATGCAGACGCAGGTCGATGCTATACGAGGATGATACGTATAATAACAGCATCAGAGGTCTCCGCCTCAGGACTCCCTGGGAAAGCATAACAGCGGCCCCTTCGTCCACCTCCAGCCTGGGTGGTACCTCTACCCCCACTCTGCTAAGCTGCAACACCTTTACTAGAAACTCCTCTACCTCTACCTGACTTAGCTCTTCCACGATCCCTACCCTACGGTGCCGGTGGCCTAGTCTGAAATGAAGAGCTAGGTTGGAGCCCATTATGACCCCACTAAGAAGTAAACTGTCGCATCAAGTGATCAGGATCTCCACAATGAAAGCAAAATCTATGTACTAGGAATTATTGTATGGACCTTTAAAATCCACTATAATTGCCTCGCCCTATAGGTCGTTGTTGTGAACCGTACAAGCCCTGACCCGGGCTATAAGAACCCCTAGATGTAAGACCACCATTGGATGTCGGCATAGATACATGAATGGGTCCCCGCTGCTGAAAGGCACCACTCCCTCTTTGTGATCCCTTCCCTCCAAAGAGGCACCTGACCTGAGGTACAGGCGCCCTCTTAGGGTCCCCAAACTCCTCTCTCTCTACATAATTCCGCCTCTTTGGCGGTGCTCACAATGGACTGAAAAGAAGCCCCCTTTCTAGATTATCGAAACACAGCTAACCTTATCTGATATAGAAAGTCAATCCCCTCATAAATCTGCGGATCCTCTCTTTCTCATCTGGAATAATAGCAAACGCATGCCTAGACAACTTGCAAAAATGCGCCTCATACTCTGTAACCGACAGACCAACGTATCTCAATTTCTCAAACCTCAAGCGACTCTCCTCTCTTACACTCCAACGGATAAAATGATCATGGAATGCACTAGAAAACTTTTCCCACATCACTATAGGAGATCCAACTGGCAAAGCCCCCTAATAAGTCCTCCACCACTCTCTTGTTGGCCCACGAAGCTGGAGTGTAGCATGTCGAACCCCATATGAATCAGCTAATCCAACCACCTATAGCAACTCTCGGCATGTAGTTAGAAACTCATGAGCGTCCTTGCCCTTCCCACCCTGAAACTGAGGTGGGTCCATCTTTCGAAATCTCTCACACCTACTATGCTCATCCTCTGTCACAACAACCACCGGTGCAACTTTACCACCAACTGCTGGTGAAAAATCATTCTAGACCGCGGGATCCACTTGTACTTGCCCAACCGCATCCTGAACAACTGAAGCTTGTTGCTGCTCTAAGGTTTGAGCCTCGTCTCTAGTATGAGAGTCATGTGGTGTGGCGGTCGCACCACAACCACGAGAAAATACTTCTTGCACACTTAACACCCTCAATAGTGTATCTTGAAGCAAAGATGTGACTACAGGTTGTGGAGGAACATGGTCCTCTTTGTCATCAATCTGGGGCTCTAGAGAGACCTCTCTAGCACGACCTCTCACTGGTGCTGATCCATGTCCACAAACCATGGCTAGTGTCGTACCACAAGAATGACCTCTAGCTCGAGCTCTACCCCTACCCTTAGCTAGGGCCTCAGAAACTGCCTTGGGAAGTGCCTCCCCTCTACCACCAGTAACATTTTCTCTGGTCCTCGTCATTTGTCAAAAGAGTATACCACAACTCAGTACTAAAGAAGGTAACCACACACGATGAGAAAGAATGAACAAAAGGAAGTTTCTTAATAGTCTTTATTGCCTCTTAGACATAAGTACAAACGTCTCTGTACTGATCCATGAGACTCTACATAGACTCGGCTTATATACACGTGAGACCTATGAACCTGGGATCTGATACCATTTTGTCACGACCCAAAAATGTGTGTAATGGCACTCATCTTATCCCACCAAGATAAGTCAGCCTAAAACCCAATATCTAACTAAGTGCGGAAATTAAAAAAATCCATCAACAATTTCAATTATGAAAACCAGTCATCTTAATTCAATCCCCAAAACCAAGTTGTCACGTGCACAAGTCTCTAATGTAAATATTATAATTAAAAACAAAATACGAGTCTAAAATGAAGTTGTCTTTCAAGTAAAAACAAAGTCATAAGCTGGAGTACGAAAGTTTGCTGAGATGACAAGCAGCTAGCGCATAATCCTCCACAAGATGCCTCGAAAACAAAGAGAATGGGATGTATCACGAAGATCCGGGCTCGCAACCTACAAAAATTTGTAGAAGCAAGGGGTGAGTACCAAACCACACGGTACCCAACAAGCAAATCTCCAACGGTTAAGTGAACAAAATACAGGTACTCCTTACACCCTATCTATACCTCCACCCTACAGCCTAACAATTCACCATTTACCAAGCACACAACTCAACACCCACACTCTATTAGTTTACCTATTCACAATAAAAACTCAATATTTAACAATCACAAGTTTCACAAAAAAACACTCACAAGATCAGCAAAACACATGTTCAAGTACCATAACTATAATATTTAATTACATATGCCAACCTATCATCATTTAACAACATGCATTAACCCCAAATATGGCCTTATGCCAGAACATAGACACGATTCCTAGCAACATACAACAATATTCTTTTCTTAACATCAAACTCTTAATTAATAAACAATATTAACCAACAGACAAACATATCATATGGTCTAGTTTTGTCCATCTGTCCTTGATTTAGATGGCAGTCATTGCCAATCATCACATCTTAATATTTAACGATTTTGGCAATAATTAATAATAATAACCATAGTGATACATTATACCCACCAAATAAATTTTATATAAAGTAATTAATGCATACCTACCAAGAATTGAAGATGGCCGAATGAGTATCTGGAAGAAATTTTTTTCCTCTTCAATTGATGCTGCGCTAGGTTATGTTATTCCTCTCCCTTTTTTCTATGTTTTCTTACTGTACTTTTAATTAAAACAATTAACTATTTATGAAAACTCACAAAATCAACTAATATATATTTAATACATGTCCCTAATGGTATAAGGTCATAAATAAATTATCACTTTAGCCCAATAACTATCGATTAAGTCATTTATCTACAATCACCCAATAATTAATAAAATTATGTTGAACGAATACTAAAATTTTCAAAAGTGATGCCTTGGGTCATTACAAGAATACAATTCATAGATTGTAAATAAGAAATAATAAACTTACTTTATCGTTAAGAAGAAACCGAAAACCAACTTGAAATTGCAAGATAAACTTCAAACCAAATCCTGAAATTAATTGATTGCTAAAGTTTACAAAAATCAATCTCCAAACAAAAGTAAAATAATAGTAAGATTTTATAACCTCAAAAATGAGGCTTTAATCCCCTATTTATAGAAAACATTGTCCTAAATTAAAAGGAATTGATATAAGGAAAGTTTGCTCAAT